>NW_010972687.1:10959066-10981333 GCF_000737465.1 Haliaeetus leucocephalus | reverse complement strand
CAATGTCTTTTATGTAGTGAGGGGCCCAAAACTGAACACAGTCCTCAAGGTGCTGCCTCACCAGTGCCGAGTACAGGGGGAAGATCACTTCCCTGCTCCTGCTGGCCGCACTATTTCTGATACAAGCCAGGATGCCGTTGGCCTCCTTGGCCACCTGGGCACACTGCTGGCTCATATTCAGCCGGCTGTCAACCAGCACCCCCAGGTCTTTCTCTGCCAGGCAGCTTTCCAGCCACTCTGCCCCAAGCCCATAGCACTGCATGGGGTTGCTGTGACTGCAGTGTAGGAGCCGGCACTTGACCTTGTTGAACTTCACACGATTGGCCTCAGCCCATCAATCCAGCCTGTCCAGATCTCTTTGTAGAGCCTCCCTACCCTCAAGCAGATCGACCCTGCCTCCCAACTTGGTGTCATCTGCAGACTTGCTGAGCGTGCACTCAATCCCCTCAGCCAAATCATTGATAAAGATATTAAACAGAACAGGGCCCAACACCAAGCCCTGTGGAACACCACTTGTGACCCGCTGCCAACTGGATTTCACCCCATTCACCACAACCCTCTGGGCTCGTCCATCCAGCCAGTTTTTCACCCAGCAAAGAATACACTGGTCCAAGCCATGAGACGCCACCTTCTCAAGACGTATACCATGAGAGACAGTTGCAAAGGCCTTGCTGAAGTCCAGGTAGACAACATCCACAGCCTTTCCCTCATCCACTACGCAGGTCACCTGGTCATAGAAGGAGATCAGGTTGGCCAAGCAGGACCTGCCTTTCGTAAACCCATGCTGACTGGGCCCGATCCCCTGCTTGTCCTGGACTTGCCACGTGAGCTCTCTCAAGACAAACCATTCCATGTTCCTCCCCAGTACTGAGGTCAGGCTGACAGGCCCATAGTTCCCCGGATCCTCCCTCCGACCCTTGTAAATGGGCGTCACACTGGCAAGCCTCCAGTCCTCTGGGACCTCCCCCGTTGACCAGGATCGCTGATAGATGATGGAGAGTGGCTTGGCAAGGACCTCTGCCAGTTCCCTCAGTACTCTTGGATGGATCCCATCTGGTCCCATAGATTTGTGAGTGTCCGGATGGCATAGTAGGTCAGTAACTATTTCCTCCTGGATTAAGGGGGGGTATATTCTGCTCTTCATCCTCACCTTCCAGCTCAGGGGGCGGAGTACCCTGAGGATAACTGGTCTCCCTATTAAAGACTGAGGCAAAGAAGGCATTAAGTACATTGGAGAAACTATGCAATGAGGATGGGTTCTTTTGTATCTGATTTTTCTTTTGTAATACTAAAATTGCTGTCCCATTTGTTTTGAAAATCTACTGTCCAAACCAGTGCATAACACTGATATGTTTGGGTTTTTTTTTTTCTTCATGGTAGAAATTCATTGAGGTTTCTGAGCAATTAGGGCAAGTTTAGGTACTTCCTGATGTTACACTAATTCTTGCTAAACTATACAGATGGTAATATATACATCTGTCTGCAGTGTAAGTGGTTCAGGTAGCATTCTCTGTAAAGCAGAAATGTTGACTTTCTTTCTCTCTGTTAGAGAACTAGGTGGGAAGTTCTGTTTGGAAAAGAAGGCATACTTTGCCGAAAGTGATGTTATTCCCTAAAGTGACCTTGTTTGTTTGAATCACAAGAGCATCTAGAGACAGGAACAAGGAATAGTATGTTAGTCTCTCAGCAGGCAGGGCCACTACACAAGGAATTTACTGCCTAGATTTTGCCAAGGGCAGCAAGGAAGCAAGGCACACCATCAGCTGAAGCACAGTGAAATTTTGACAAAGTGCATTCCCAGGGGGCCTACCCGAGCGCAAGCAGTTGTCAGCCTTGCAGTGTTTTGCAAACTTTTGCAAAAGTGATTTTAAAGGTGGGAATGAGTGGAAAGGTAGGTTAAACTCCATCATCAGCTATGGTTTGTCTTTTTTTGCAGCAGCAGTCTAAGAGAAAACAAGGGAAGGTATTTGTGTACCAAGTCTCTCTGATACAATGGTATTGCAGCCTGCCCATTTCATTCCTGCAAGGAGGCTTCATCGCTTTTTTGTTGCAGTGATAACTGATGAAGGGCTGTGGCAATGAACACACAGCTTCGCTCTTTTAATGATGAATTCCAGGCTCTTTCAGATCTGAGGGTTTCTCTCAGGTATAAAAACTGTGCAGTATAGTTTGCACATTAGAAAAATCTCACTGGAAACTGAGCCCTACCCTATCTCCCTGTTGATTTGCTTGGGAGCTCAGGCAGAGTCATCAGTCAGATAAAACACGATACTAGATGTCTTCCAACTGACTCTGGAAAGGCTAGTATGATGAGTTAATTCCAAAATAAAGCACTTCAGGTTGCCCTTTGGATATTTTTGAAAGCAAATGTATTCCTACCTGGAATCATTGGTTTGATGATAAGTGATTTTCTGGGGCTTAACACATTGTCCTATCTTTTCTGGCTTCACAGATAAGCTTCAGATGTATACAGCTGGGGTAAAGAAGCTAGCATATATACTTGCGTATACCTGATGCCTGAACTATTCTAGCTAATGTACAGTTTATATATTCTAAGGTCCTGTTTGTCAAACAGTGACATTCACAAAAATGTTGTATGAATCCATAGCCTTACTATTTCTTTTATAATGAACAATAAATTACCAGAAAAAAAAGTGGGAGGTTTTGATTTGTATGGGGATCATGGCTGTAAATTCTTTTTTTGAAAGCATAATAGATGTTTTCATCTTTATCTTTTTTTCTTTTTGTATCAATTTCAATGAAATTGGAGAAGAAGGACAGCAAGGAATTCATAGTAGTATGAGGAAGGGTTCAAAAACTACTTCTAAGAAATATATATCTATAAAGTCCAGCTGGGGAAGAGGAGAGGACAACATTAATTGAGGTCAGATGCTAGCTTTCATTAATGCTAAAGGCAGTTGCAACTGTGACCCAAACACAGTGACTGCTCTTCGCAGATAGCATCAGCAGCCTTATGTATATTGTCAAAACAATGCTGTATTGAAGACGCTCAAATATCAAGTAAAAAATCTCCTTTTTGAGTTGACACCATTCCTGAAAATATTTACACATTGAAGGTTTGAATGTATACAAATCACAGGGAACAAACTCTCCCCGCCTCACTCAGATCCCATCATGGGTAACCTCCACTGAGGAGGAGAATGAACATCTTTTCAAGTTTAAAGACCCGCCACATTTGCAGTGACAGATTTCACAGTCAGCAATGAGTCATACAAAAATGTAAGTAAAATTTAGTTGGCTAGGGGATTTTTTAAGTCTTTGTAGATGTTTGTACTCATTGGTCTCAAATTCGGTAGCCCAACCTACATGCTTTGGAGCAAAACCTTCTTCCAGTATTGCAGAGTTGGATCTTAAAAGGGGCAAATTCTGTGATGCTCAGCACTAAAAGCCACTGCTCTGTGTTAAGTGTGTGGCTGTATAAACTGTAGAGAAACAGGTTTGCAAAGCTCCTGGATTTTTCCTGCTCTGCTCCAATTGCTCTCTAAAGCAGGGATAGTGCAGCCTTGTATGGAGCAGGGAGCCCATGGTGGGCTTCAGGGGAGGACGTTCCCTCACTGCTGTGCTGTGAAGCTTTTGGGGCATGAATCTCCTGGATCTCAGTGTTATGTCCAGGCATCTTCTGAAGTCCAAGTTACTGAAGAAGGGACCTAGATCATTCCTGGGAAGGCAAGTGGGCATGAAAAATTACAGCAGGTCCCATTTCGGTCGAGGGAAGGGGCCTGTAGTGAAGAGCATCAGGAGTATTGCAGGTCACCCACCTGGGTTCCTGGCTCAAATGTCAGGAAAGAGGCTGCAACCATTCTCCCTACATCATATTTTCTCTGCTAAACAGAGACTATTGCTACTTTCCCAAATGAATTTTTCAGCATTACACCGCTTACTGCTCCTTTTTACAAACGTAACATGCATGAAAATAACTGGGAGGATAAATAGGGAAAATGTAAGAAAAAGGTATGTTTTGAAAACTCTTCCAAGCAATATAACATGAGCTTAGTATTTTTATGTTGGAAGAATTAAGGTAGACACAAAATTTTTCCACAAAGAGGATGATGAGTTTGCAAAGGTGTTATTTTAGTCTTTGGTCATCGCAAGAGAAGCTAAAAGCCTTAAACAAATGATAGCACAGCATATGGTTGTATAGCCTGAGGAATACCGATATGCTCTTGCCACAAAGGCCCCACAGATCTGGGAATACATCAGACCATCTAAGGACCAGTGTCATTTCTATGGCCTTGACAATGTGGGAAGAGGCTGGTAGAAGTTGACTTTGGTAGACAATCACAAAAGCATCCTCCAAAACCAATGCTTAGAAAATGTGTTGGATTTTTGAGTATGGTAAACAGTGATCTGTGCGGGACTGATCATCTAGGAAGGGAGCAGATGGCACTGGGGAATCCTGGCAGAGACAAGATCCCATGCTAATGAGTCTTTCAAAAACAAGAAGGGGACTGGGAATGGGCAGATGGAGCAATGTAAATGCTGGAAGTAATATGGGCAAAGGGGGCTTCATTTTAATTACTAATTTTTTAATTGAAAGTATTACAAACAGGAATCAGGTGGGACAGGGCAGCTGTGAAAGGACATCTGGGACAGGATAAAGGATGGCAGAGATTTGGGAAGAAAAAGAGGGGCACTGTTTGTGAGGGCGCTTGACAGCACTGCGTCATATCTGCCCAGGCCTGGAAGCCAGCTGGGGACTTCTCTCCTCTGCCTCGAAGACGCTTCACTTATCCCCTGGGTGAGTATCCTGGGCCAAGTGTAGATAGTGCCACTCTGACAATGCTTCTCTTCTGCATGTGTTACAGAGCAGTCAGTGCCATCCTCCGTGCAAGTGCTACGCACATGGTTTCTGTGCACTGCAGCCTCTGAAAAATAAGCACAGGAGAAAAGGTGAAGTTAGGATCATGTTCTCTTTATGCTTTTCAACTGCTCGTGTTATTCAGATACTGCATTCCACATATTATTTATGCATTTGAAAATGCTCTATTTTAACACCTTGTTTAATACTCTGTAGAAATAACTTTCATTATTTATGTAGTATTTTACATACATGTAGTCCTTTACTTCCCATGTTTATTCAGAGTATTAAGCATTTTAAATCAAACATAGTGATCTGCTGTGTCAGCCACACTGACAGACATTAAAACTGAAATTTGTCATGTACTTAAAAAAACTGTAAGGTTTTTTTGACTTGTGACTGGAGAATAATCTTAAAAGATAGAAGTTGAATCAGGTCAAAATATGTTGGCAATCATAGACAACAAAGGGCTTTAACATGATCTTTCATGAGTTCTTAACTGAAATGTAGATGGCTCTAAAAATCAAGAAGCTTGTTAATATATCATGTATTTCTGTAGAGTTACACCTTGCTGCTCATTTTAAGAGTGTAAAATAAACACATTATAAAAATGGTGAATAACAGTAAAGTCTTTTTTTTTCTGAACCATGTTATTTTTCTCACTGCTCATAGTAAGTTTAAAATCAGAATAAGGTGATTTTTAGAACATCATTCTAATATGATTTCCATGAAGCAACATGTAGGCAGAGACTTCAGAACTCTGCAGTCGGCAGCAGTCATGCTGCTGATGGGTACCGCACACAGGCTGATGCATCTATAGATTTTTATAGACATATATAGATATGCACATACAGAAGGTAAGAGCGAGTCATAAGTTACAGTTACTGTTACTTTCTGAAGGGAGCCTTATGAATCAGTTATGACCATTTAAGCTAAAATTTTGACACAAGCAATTCCTTTTGCACCCACACAGTAGTGATAAGCATTTTCAGTCAGGAAGAGTAAAATTATGCTGATCCTTTGAATATCAATAGATACATAACAGTTTATTTCAGCCAGCGATGACGCCTGTTGTTGATGCTATCACCTTTGGCAGTAATACAGCATCTCTTTATTTAAAAATATTTGCATTTATCACACATGCAGTAAGAAGTAGCAATTCAGTTGCTGCAGGGTGACCCAGAGTTTGTGTCCTCAACTGAAACTCCTTTATAAAATATTTAAGCAGTTGCACTTAAGAGGGATAAATTCTTGGCCTCATTAAGGAGAGATTTGCAAATTACTCCAGTGAGGTCAAGATTTGCTTGGAGCCTACTATGTGAATGATGTGGTCAAATGGATGCAGTATGTTCTCTGCTATTTGATTTTGACTGAGTGTTGACATCTTGCTGTTCCACCACTTTCCAACCCATTAAGCCCAGGATATTACAAGAAGGACTGAGAGAAGAAAAAGTGAGAAGTATAAAGAAAGTTGCTGTCCAGTTTTCTCTGGATATTATAGTATATTCTGTGAAAAGTACAATGGAAGCAACATTTTCAAATAATTCTTGTTCCAAAGAACCCCCAAAGCACACACTTTGAAAACTAAACATAAACCAGCAAAGGACAGTTTTATTCACATACATGCAGAGTACATGTGGTCCTGGAAGAACAGACACACACAGGAGCTCATGTGCTCTCTAATCTCTTCTAGCTGGCTGTGGCATCCTGCCTGCATCCTTTGTCTTACACAAACACACAAAGCATGGCTGTCAGCCCAGTAGGATTCATGCCTAGTTAGGTCCTACGGCTTAACTGCAGTTTTCAGAAGGGGCCATAAAAATTAAAGTGGCAGCCATAATACCATTGCATGAGATGGGAGTGCATCAGCTTTTCAGCCCTGATGCTACATGATGGACCACCAACTGCAATGGAAGTCATGTTTTTGTAAAAGTCCTTCACCAATTACTCATACTATTTACGAATCTATGAATTTGTCTGGAGTCAAGTCCCAGTTATTGCAAACAAAAATGCAAATATGTCTGCAATATAAAAATAATAAGTTTCCTTCCCTAAGGTGACTCTTCATCAAAATGTTTAGTAAAAAATCATTGTTTTTAAAAAGGGACCATCAGAAGTCTTCCGCTTACAGCAGCACCAGCTATACTAATTTTATTCCTGATTGGTGTTTATCTGACATATTTCTTAAAGACCTACAATGATACAGGTTTCATATCTTTCATATTCTGAACTTCCATTTAAAAGTTTTTCTTCTAACCTAAATATCCCTTGCACATTTGAAGCTTAATGTCTCCTCTCCAGACTAAATCCAAATGTCTCATTCATTTTCTCATTTTCATATTTTTTAGATGATTCATGTTTCTCTCTATTAGATTCCTGTATTCATCCATATATTTCTTGAAATTCAGCATACAAAACTAGAGAGTATGCTTGTCAGGACCTTGCAAATTGCAGTCCCAGAAAACCTACTAGATGAATGCCCCATTCCATCACTAAAACCATACATGAAACTCTTAACAGCAGTAGAGCCAACACAGATCTCTGAAATCCCACTTGATCCTTCCTTTCTTTTAGTAACCATTTTCTCTCCCCCAAAACTCCGTTTTGGTTATGATTGCCCAAGTACTTCTGCACTTACCTGCAATTCTGTGCAGATCATAACTCTCTAGCTTGCCTTTGGGATATTATGTGAGACAGTGACAAAACCTGTACTTAAAGTCTGTCATGGCTATCAGTTCTCGCAAGTGCACAAGCCCAATTACAAGGGTTACAAGTCATAATTTTTAAAATTTCATGCTATCTGTTATTTATGACTTTGTTATGTTGTAGGTATTCCTGTGCTATTACTTGTTCCACCACTTTTCAGAAAAAAAATTCTCTGGAAGTCTAGCCTTCAGTTTGTAAAGAACACTTTCAAATTTCCTCTTACAGTTATAAATATTAAATACGCAAAACCTGCAAGACAATCAGTGGAAAGTTTATGGAAAACTAATAGCAAATCCTGATTTTACAGTGTTAGACTGTTCAACAATAGGGGATGCTCATAACTCTTGTTAACGATTAATTTCTTCAAAGCAGTCTTATTATTTTTGTTTATATTACAGAAATTGGCTTAATTGTTAATTTTTTTTTCAGGCATAGACCAAGTTTACTTGTGCAATTACACAGCTGCCACCATAGTCTTCCTTTGGTTAGAAAACCTTTTTTAGAACTGGATTTTATATGAAGCTGTTTTGGTTTTTTTTCGTGGTAATAGTTCTGTGTTCCTTTTAAGCCAAATTTACTTTGCTAACCAAAGAAAGACCTCATCCATATGAATTAAGAGTCACCTCAGAGATGTTATAAGGATAAATAACATTAACTCTTATTCACAGGGAACAGCAAAATACTCAGAGCAGCTACAGCAGGTAAATATGGTCTTTGGACTGCTTTTACAAAAAATTCTTTCACTAAACAGGTGACAATACAAGGACTATCCACATCCTTTCTAGGTCACATGAGGTGAAGGGTTTCTTAGTCAAAATCCACATCCCAGGTGAAGCAATAAAGTGGAAATTCAATAAACCTGTTTTTGACAAGACTGAGTTAATGTTGCCCTGACCAAACACCAGTGTCCCACTCACTCCACTTTTAGGGGCAAAAGAATCCCAATCTCAGCAGCATAAAGCAAAAAGGCATTAGAATTCAAAACCTACCAAGACAACATGAAAAGTTGCCTTTTATAGATAAAAAGGAAAAATGCAGGACTGATTTTATTTGGTTAAATTTCACTGGAGGAAATCCCTTTTTACTTCACTGCTCTGCCATTTACCTACTTTCTAGATGAGGAGATATTTACATTGACTCTGGTGAGAGTCCTTGTCTTATTTAAGTCTCCTAAGGGCTTTACAGTGTATTTACCTGTTTTTTCCACCTTCTTCTCCCTTCCTCCATTTTATTACTATATTTCTTCTACAGTATAATGCCATACACCATACCAATACAGTAATCAAGCTGCACTGTTCAGACCACTGTTTCTACTGAACCAAGGCTATGCTTGGATGAAGATTCCAGGAAATTCTGAATTCTGACATTTTCTCAGTAGTGAATTTGCAGCGGGCTTTTATAGACACTGGTTATTTTAGTCCTGCTCGTCTCTGGCCTTCCATCCTGATTGCTTAGCTTTAAGGTAGAATGAAGTTCATTCTCTGGCTGTCTGGTCTTTCTGCAGGCTGCAGAGGGGAGCCCTGCTAGGGGTGGTAATGTCGGCCCCAATGGAACAGGCTGTGCTTGTGGACGCTTGTCAGAAATGCCACAGAAGACTCAACGGAGAGCATTGTGCCTCCTCCCCTACCAGGAACTGAGACCCTTTTTTGGAAGCTGAGTACCAAGTGTGTTCCCTCACTTGATGGCCCAGACAGACCAACGGCAGAACCAGACAAGAGGTTATGCTGCAATCAACAGTCTAGAGGCATAGCTGTTTAATGCTAAGCCATGTTTTTCTTGCTTTTCGTTTTCAGCACAGCTCTCCTGGAAAAGCTCTCTGTTGTGTCCGGGGACCTGTTTACTTTCTCATATAACAGATGCATGAAATTGCATGGATTAATGTGACTGATTCATGCTTTGGTTTTCCATATCTGTAATATTTGGTACATGCAGTACAATTCTGAAGAGAGTGAAAAATGAGAGTGGTAAGTGGGAATACCATGCTCCAGCACAGAGAGGGAGCAAAAAAGGCAATGGAAAGGAAAATCTTGCTATCAGTATTTATTTGGCACCAAGTGCTGAATTCTAATTGATAGCTAACATCTTTAATGACCATTGTCTTTAACTGCTGAGGACAAACATGATACTTTCATACTGTCACAAACAGGAAAATGCATGAAAAGGACTGAACTGAGAAACCTGTCAGTATCTTATGTAACCATCAAGATTAGCATTACTTAAACTATTTAACCTGTTTTTAGATCCTGTGTAATATTAGTAAAATCAAATGCATGAAACTTGTGACTGCAAATAAGATTTTAAAAAGCAAAAAGATTTTGTAGGAATAAGAAAAGTTTGGGTTTAGCGTAACTGATAATAGCTGGCACATGGCTATTCTGCCATTCACACTTGCCCGTCTTAAATCATTTCCCTATGATGGCTACAAAAGCATTAGTAATACATGACTGACAGCAGTCCTTCGGAAACCTCACGCTGGGCCCTGATACACTATAGATTGCTGTCAAGTACCCACTAGTCATCAAACATGTGTGAACTCTCTCTCTCTCTCTTTCAACTTCAATTCTAATACATCTAAGTAATTCAAAGAACCTAAACATCAGAGCAGGTAACTTAACAATGTCCTACCAAAGCCTCACTTTCAGAAATCCAGAGTGTAATGTGCAGAGACACAGCTATACTCATTAATTCAGCTAAGATCTCAGCTGCACTCATGCCAGGTTCAACAGCAATTCCCCTGCACATTAATGGGAATATTACTATGACTTATCGTAGAACTTGGGTTAAGGAGTAAATCGCTCTACAAAGTGCGAAGCAATTACGCTGGGAAGTCAGTCGGTTTGTACAAGCCAGAAAACAATGCAGATCTTTACTTACAGCAACCCAAAGGTCGTAGTCTGTATCAGATAAACATCTATGTGAGATTTTTGAAGCACTGAAATAAAAGCTCATCTTAAGTCTCTCTAAATCAGATGAAAAAGAAGATACCTGGTTACCCAGGTCAAAAAGAAAAGGCCTATGAACCAGTCAAATATTATCACAGCACAAGATCTCTCACACCAAGCAGAGAATGGTCCCCGTGCACACGGGAGGCTGCCACCTCCCCCTCCTTGCACAGAATCCATCGTAACACACTCCTGACACGCACCGTGGCCTTTTTTGGGGTCACGAGTTTGTGAAGTGCTAAATTCCTGCTACCCTTACTTGGCTTTGACACTGCCAGGCTGTTGATATACAATACCTGCTCCAGTACACTAGCTAGTCAGCATGGCACCAATCTTATCATTGCTTGTTTACTACAACCCTGGGGCAGGGTTTAGCTGGTTGCAAACATTTGTTTTCAGAAAACATTGGACAGATATGTCTGCCTCTCTGTATCCTTCCCTCTTTTCGTTTTTGGAAGTAAATGCTCCCTCCCTGGAAATTCAGTTTATGAGTGACTGAGAGTTTTTCTTGCTTGATTTGTCAAATGGGGCAGTTGCAGTTTCTCATTTTTTTGGACTTTACATCTCATGAGACTTAAAGATAGGTGATAATTTAAAGTTTATCTCCACATGAAAGGACTCCTGGAATATATCAGCAAACCTGAATGAACTCGCTCTCAGACACATAATGGGGAATCTCACTTCCGATAACACTATACAGAGCGATGCATGAAAATGTGGCAACATGACTTTAAGTCTAATTTTAGTAAGAAAGATGACTTTATTGCATTATTAATGCCCAGGTATATCTTACTGACAAGCAGTAACATCACACATAGTCTTATATTTGACTAAGGAGATAGTAATTTATAAAATAATGTTGGTACTGTGCCTTTAAGGTTTCTTCAAGTCCTCTGTTTTTGCTGCCAGTACTCAAATACTCTTGAAATATCTGTGGTGGGATGATTTGCTGTGCTTTGCCAGAGCAGGAAAAGAATTTGAAGAAGGCTTTTTGGCACAGATTCAAGATAAAAGCATGTTTCTTATATGCAGTATCTCGATTCCCTGAATGATTAACAAACCACATTTAGCATATGCTTCTGATGCTTTGAATATCTTCCCAAAGATGTGGTTGTAACATTTTTTTACACTCTTAGGAAATAATGAAGGAATTAAATCTAGTGAAATCTCCTGTATTGGATTCCTTAACTTTCAACAACATCAAACCTGTTCCCTTGCAATTTTGGATGTCTTGAAAAATGTAATTATGGCAACATATCTGAGAATAAGGTAAGAAATTCTAAGGGGAATACTACTAATACTATCATGAAAAACTTGCAGCTTTATTTTCAGTCACATTATATATTGTAATAAAGAGAACCATACATAATACACCAAGATTTTTACTTTACAAAAACAGTGTGACTTCAGATCCAGCTAAGTATAAACATAAAGGAGGGAAAAATGTTTTAAAACTCTGCATATATGTAGATCCTAAAGCTGGGGGGGTTTCCGCCTGTAAACTCCCCTTGGTAGGTATTAAATAGAATGAAGCATTTGCAAACCTTAAATTTAGCTCATCAGCTATCACAACAGCTGAACTGCTCCATAGAGGGGCAGGTGCCGTTGATGGTATACACATTTCTGTGCTCAGAGCTATGGTCATAGAAAGCATATACTGTACATTCCAGCTTCATGATGACACAGCTGTACCCCAGGATAGGCATTTCTGCACTGCGGATGTCCCTCATCTGCCAGGACTGCTGATGCCTGCGAGTCCTGGTTAGAGCTGGCATTGTCGCTGGCAGAAACGCAAGATGGGGCACTCCGTTCCCTTACAAGGGACTAAGTGCACAGCCTCACCATTCCTGATAAACAGCCACTCATAAAATCCATAAATGAATGGATGAAGTTCACAGAGATGTCCAGAAATTTCCTTCATGGCCCTGGCATGAATTACAATACCTTTTCACAGGCAGTTAGCTAAGCCTGCTGCTCTCCACTGCTTCGGCTTGCCTTGCCTAAAACAGCAGACAAGAACAGAAGTCATTTTATACAGGAAGAAGTGTATGGAGGAAGAAGGCTAATTTTAGAGGGGATCCAGCATGAGGGCAGGAGGAAAAGGCACACCAGCTCTGACATAGCAGAGAGCAAGTGACAAGCATCAGCTGGGCACCTGTGCAGGAGCTGCACTTCCGATCTAGCGGATGACATCAGTGTATCATCACTGTCATGACTGCTGCTCCACAGACATCTGGATGAATCTAGTCCTAGGTCTTCCAGCACTGCAAGGAACCAACTCGTCTAGATAAAGGGTACACCCTCTCGTGATGAGTCATCTCACATGCCTCTTCCTAGCCCTCAGCTTCTCAATTTGTCTTTTGAGTTAGAGCTGAGCACTTGTCTTTAAGCAAGTGTCGTGGTTTAACCCCAGCCAGCAACTAAGCACCACGCAGCCACTCACTCACTCCCCCCCATCCAGTGGGATGGGGGAGAAAATCAAGAAAAAAAAAAGAAGTAAAACTTGTGGGTTGAGATAAGAACGGTTTAATAGAACAGAAAAGAAGAAACTAATATTGATAATGATAACACTAATAAAATGACAACAGTAGTAATAAAAGGATTGGAATGTACAAATGATGCGCAGGGCAATTGCTCACCACCCGCTGACCGACACCCAGCCAGTCCCCGAGCGGCGATTCTCTGCCCCCGCCTTCCCAGTTCCTAAACTAGATGGGACATCCCATGGTATGGAATACACCATCGGCCAGTTTGGGTCAGGTGCCCTGGCTGTGTCCTGTGCCAACTTCTTGTGCCCCTCCAGCTTTCTCGCTGGCTGGGGATGAGAAGCTGAAAAATCCTTGACTTTAGTCTAAACACTACTGAGCAACAACTGAAAACATCAGTGTTATCAACATTCTTCGCATACTGAACTCAAAACATAGCACCGTACCAGCTACTAGGAAGACAGTTAACTCTATCCCAGCTGAAACCAGGACAGCAAGGTTCCCCTGCCACAGCACGCCTCTTGAGCCTGCCAGCCTGCCAAGATGGCTCTCAGCTCTTCGCAGCAGTAGTCATTTCACCTTCCAGTCACCAGAAGGAAGGGAAAAAATCCCACTCTAAAAAGTGCTGCATGACATCTGCCACGGCTGGTCATGATTTCCTTCTCATGTAGGCTAAGTAAGGAGTCTTCTCCACTTAGCACTCCGAAATTATATCGGAGGAACGTATTCAGCGGACAAAAAACAACAGCAGAAAGTTTTAAAGAGGCCATGGAAACATAGCACACAGAGAAAAGGCCTTTTGGGCTAATAGTTGCTCAGCCCTCAGCTGGGCAAGTGGGAAGCAAGGAGGGAATGCTGCATGTGAGGAGGCCATCCTCATCACAGAGCCAGCACTCAGTGACAGGAACAGGAGCAGTCTTGCCTGCTGAAGCAGGATAGCCAGGGGAAAGCAACTCGAACCTGTTTACAGCTGAACCAGTTGCTATGAAGGACTTGATGTTCTTCATCCTGGCACCAGGATATTAAATTAGTCTTGCAGCTGTGTTAAAAGGAGACTGACGATACCTGAATATTGGAAAAATACAAGGTTGGTCACGGGTTGTAGAGAGGAGAAGGATGAATTACAGGAAGTTGTGGCTTCCCAGGTGGCTCCAGCACAGAGCACCCATGCAATGCTGTTCTCAAGCACAGATGGTCTGAGCAGGAGGTGTAAAGCTGCACTGCTCTGGGAGCTGGAAGAGGTTCCGAAGGGGGAATAATTGAGGTAGGAAATGTTAAGTAGGAGAGCTGAAGCACCTTTTTAAATTTTTTTGCTCTACGTTTGGAGGAGGTGGAGAGTGTCTGGTACTGAATGACCCATAAACCACTTAAACTGCCCAAGGTCTCCTCTAACAGTCAGTTTTGTTCTTCTTCACTTTGGCTGGATGTCTCTCAAGTTTAGGGTGCTTTTTCTTCCATTACAGCTTCTGGCAATACCATGCTTATCTGACAAAACGGAAAAGAGTTCAGGGCAGTGTACCTGGGTTTAGTTCATATGTTTGACATCAGACATGAAATGGAAGATAATAACCCTGAAGCTAGAAAGTGACTGTCAAGAATGCAGATGTATTTAAAAGTTTGCACATACACCTGAGCCTGGTGCTGGAAATTTAAACATCAAAACAATTTTTTATTGTAGACGTTGTGTTCAATCTCTAAATTTCTCCTGTAAAACATCTCTCATAATCTAACATTTGGTGAAATGAGGCCAAATTACAAGTAATTTATCTTCCCTGTAGGTGAAATGAATAAATCATATAGAAATGTCTATAGCACATTACCTATGGAAAAAAAATAAGACAGGTTTTTTCTTTTTTGGTAATAAAAAAAAAAATAATTCTGACCACACACTCATTGAATTCAATGACACGTCAAGATGGTGACTGTGCTATTGAGTGCAAAATGTCATGGAGACCAGACCAAGTAAAGGGGTTATGTCACTTTTCTGCTGAGGCAACTCTATGTAACTGCAATCCAACAGTATTACATAGCTGAACTTCATGAGAGAATCAAAGAGAAGGTATTTCAGACAGAATTTTCTTTTTCTCCGAGTTTTGTCTTAAAACATAGCTACAGCTTTGTTCTTAATACTCAGAAAAAGATCCTTTAAATACCGGTGAAGGAATTTGTCGGGCAAAAACATAAACTTCAGAATCTGAACTCTACTGTACAAGGCATGGGTCACACTAGCAGAGCAACTGTGCCCTACATTAAAGTCCAAAACTGACACTTGCTGGCCTTGAGGGGGTTTTAAGGCCATTTATTAGCTTTTATTGGAGGAAATTTTAAAAGTAATTCATTTTTCACCAATTCTACCCTTTCCTCACTTTTGCATTTCATTCAGCTCAAGCTGTTTCCTAGATCAACCCCAACAAAGTCTTCCCATTACTGCTAATGGGCACTGCACCTGACTCTGATAGTTGAGCAGTCACCGTAAGGGGTGAGGACAGCACAGGCAAGGGGATGTCTTTCCTCCTTTTGTAGCCCTTGGGCACATGGTGAGGTTCACATGCTGCGGCATAACCCCCCCAGAAAGGCTGCTGGGGCTCTGCAGGAGCATGGGGCAGCCCAAGCAGGGCTGAGGCTGGTGAGCTCAGGCTATTCAGGAGGATGAGGGCAGCAAGGAATGGGGTTTGCTGCCTCTCTGCCTCCCTGGTCAAGCTACATGGCAGCAGGGTGCAAGTCCTCTTTGAGACAAGCACTGGGAACAGACTACCTATGCAATCAAACACAGCCACGGTTTTATTTACCCACATGTCAAGGAATTTTCCTCTGATGTGTACTGCACCCTATTTCTTTTCTAAATGCAATTCCTGGATAACTCTTACCAAGTGTTCGTCTTACTGTTGCCATGTAATTTCACAAAAATATTAATTCATTTTAAATTGCCCAAATATAGGTAATCCACAGCATGCTTTTCTTTAATATAGGCACAAATACATCTGCATATACTTATGTAAACTGAGTCCCAACAATTCCTTAACTATACCTGAAGAAAATTGAACCCATTATAATTAAGCTATTCTGGGCTTTGGACTAGTACTATGGTACAAATTGCAATACCAGCCTATTCTCAGCAAGGTTGATAACCACTTTCAAAGAAGTTGTACATGTGTTGTATACGTCATGTGTTTTAAATTATAGGGGAGTTAAAAATGGAATAGAGAACATCTTGGACAATTGCTGATTTTTCATGCATTTGTTGACTGAATAACTTGCACTGGAAGAGCTAATAGGAAAATATTTGATTCTGCAGGGCTTAATGGCTTACTATTCTTTGGGAGCAAGAGATGATTAAGTGAGATCAATGTATCAGAATACTCTTTGCAGATTTATTTTATCTTTTAGTCTGAGACTGCAGAAGAAGAAGGCTGTTACTGGTATGCTTTGGAAGATACTGTTTCAGAGGATCACTTTTGGCCAAAGAAGTACTACTTGACATATTAAAACAACCCCTAACCACTAAGCAGCTGGCTTTTTTGTAAATTTAGTTATTGATCCCTTGGTCTTAACAAACTAGAACACCTGTTGCAATAGCGGAATTGCAACATAAGTACTGCTGTGGTATGTGCTACCAAAGCTGCTTTGCTCCACACTTAATTTTTATTAAGTAAACTGATGCTTATGCAAGTTGTTGTCAAGTTGAAAATATTAGAAAATTATTTCTACCCACACCTATGTCCAGCAAAACACTTAGACTTAAGCGTCTGCCTAACTGTAAGCATGTGAATAGTCTCTCACTGATTCCAATAAAAAGGGTTGCTCAGCGAGCCTGAAGAATTTTGTGGACCCATTCTGTAGCTCATGACAGGTACAACAATGCAATGTGTCCTATACTGTTGACAGTGTATCACAAATCAGAAATGAAGGGTCTGCATGCAAGAGGAAAATGGTACCTTACTTCCGCGTCAGATAGGCATGGCAGCAGCTATACAACTGCTGACATTTCACTGTGCACTAGATAGAAACTTGAAACACACATGCACATACATCTCTGTACTGTGTTCATGGCACACGACCTGCATTTGCTTTCCTCCAAACAACCAGTTCCAGAGGACAAGACTAGGGCAGACTGAGAATGACTGTGCCTTTCAAGATTTCCCTGCAGGCTGACTTGAGGAAGAATGACTCTACCTAGGAACAAGTTATACAATACATGCAGTATACTCCAGAAATTATTTAAAACAGCACACTGACATTTCAAGAGGGTTTTGATTTTCACAAGACACCTGCCCAAATTTTACTCCCATTATTGCAGTAAAGTGCAAAGATCCCACTCAGCATAAACATCCCTGCTGCCCAGACCTCGCACAAAGGCAAGGCACATCTGGAAGTACAGCAAGAGAAAGACAAACAAGAACAGGAGCACAGTAATACTATCACAGTACCAGAGAAAAACAGTGGTGGAAATGTGCTCATGAGGTCACACCACTCTTCTTCCCTCCCTCTGTCCCAAGGCTGTTCCAAATAAATGTAGACTATTCCTCACTGCTCTTTGTCCAACTTGTTCTGTAAAACCTTCAGTGATGAAGACAACACAGTCTCTCCAAGTGAGTAATTCCAGTGCCACGCTGTCCTGGACAGGGAAGACAGACTGTTCCCTTGCTCTTTACAGCAGCCTTTTACGTATTTCAAGACCAGTTACATGTATTAGATTAGCCAAGAACCTTGATTCTGACTGAGCTAATGGTTGGTTTATGTTTCAGGCAGTTATTGATTGCTGGCTCATGACCTGTTTATTTTCAAACACTCTCCTATCTTCTTTTAACTTGACGTGCTCCCCGAATGTAGCCAAGGGTTCAGGACTCGCACGTTCAGTTGACCTAATTGCTGACACCCCCTTCTTCTCCCAAATACGCACATTCGGGCAGGAGCAGCAGCATGTGTGGAGCCTGCCAGATGTTGGTTCAAGGTGTTCTTATCACCCGTAGAGGGTCCAGAGGAAATACAGCTCAATTTCAGACACCCATTCATGCACGTTGATGCCTTTTCTTTTTTCCTAAGCAATCCCACTGCAACAGGAGTCTTGGAAAACCATCGTCCTCCCTCTCAAAAGCCTGCAGAAAATTTTGACCATCACTTGGGCTGACACCAATGTCCATATGAAGTTGCTGGGGTATGCTAAGAGCACCGCCGCTCTCAGACACCGTTATCAGGGTGCCAGAGCACCAAGACATTGGGACAGGAATAGGGAAAGCTGGACCAGTTGGGATTCCCATCTGCAGCTCAGCCTTGGGGCCCAGCCTTTCATGTGCAGCTGTGGGGTGTATTGGTGAAGAGAAAAAGGGAAAAAATGTATTATCTTAAAACACCTTAGGAAACAGTGGTTTTGTGCGACATTCAGTAAAATGTAGAGTACCCCAGAGTTATGAAATGTTATTGTTAAGGTTAAGCACACAAGCACATCCAAGGCCCTGTGCATTTGAGGTATGACACAGTCAATCACTTAAGCGAATTCTTCTTTGTTCCCCAAGGAAACGAACAGAGAAAAAATAAAACAAAATGTTAAAATAAAGTTGGGTAAGAATCCCCAATATACTGACATTTCCTTACCTTCAAACTTTCAAGTGAAGTACTCTGCAGGGTTAGATAGCAGACTCTGAAGGGGTTTTTTAAGGCAGTTTAGGTACACATTACATTTCAAAAATCTGCATTACAGAGGTTAAACAGTTACAAAGTCTACCACTGCACAGCATTTCCTAACTGAACATCTGCAGACTTTGCTGGAACAACTTTTTGTTTTTCAGAAGACAGTTTTTAATAACATCAAGAATTTTCCAGTGAAGGTCGATAATCTTCAGATACATTGCTGTCCAAAACTGGATCCTCAGGCAAAATATGATTAATAGGAAATTTTCTAGTGGTCTTATCAAGACTCATGTCTTGAGTTCCAGGCCCCAGATGGGGAGAATGCACCTGCTGTTGCATAGCCACATGCCAAATCTCAGCTCATCCTCCACTGACTCCCATTATGAGCAACATATTCCACAAGCTACTCCCAATTCTGCTGTCTCCTGCCTTCCTCCTTTCCCAGGACTCACACCTCACCTACCCCATCAGGAAATGTCCTTCTCTTCCTCAAAGGCAGCACCAGCAGAGGGAGCATTTAGAGCATGCAGAGACAAGCCCTCCCTGCTCCTTCCACCCACAGTAAGGAATCGTACCTCGTAGCTTCAGGGCAGAGCCTAGCCAGTGCAATTCTTTCAACAATTCATCAGCCAGGCTGATCTTCACCATGTGGCTAAGCATGGCAAAAAAATTAGGGGAGACCTCATGAGATGCATCCTTGACACAAAAGGGGCCCCCGCTTTCACATAATTAACCTCTCCTCCAAAGCATGGTCTTGTCTACACTGGTAAGATTTTGTTTCTAATTTCTATGTGGAAAAATATACCTTCCCCATCTTATTCTTGGGAACAGCAACAACATTTTCAGTTGGAAATTATCTGCAACGGAAGCCAAACTCCGCAAGGCATCTGCTTTGGAAAAGTCACTCCTTTCAGTCAGGAATTGTGCAGACCCTAAAATTTCAATCCAAGGCTTGGCAAAACCATGGGGAACAAAGTTTCATGAAAGGAGCATGGACAGCCTCCCACATAGATGAATACTAGCTTGTAATGGCACTCATTATCTCAAACAAAAGCCAGAAAAGAAGCCTGTTATTCTGCAGAACCCTGGCTTCAGCACTCAGAGGCTTTTTATATGTATCTATTACATGTGCAGAAGATCTTCAGATGGTTTAAAGAGTTATTTGGACCATCTCTTATTCTGAATTGCACTGCATATATGTTGGCCTGAGTGACCAACCAGGTGGTAGTGATTTGTCACAGAAAACAGCATACACAAACCAGGTAACTATTCAAGTGTGATCCTTCGAGTATTTAAAGTGTAGAAACAAATAGCAAGCTATTTCCTTGCTTACAGTTTCCACATTCACCACCTGAGCAGCTCAAAGCTAGCCCGAGCTGACACATCTCTCTGCTCACGCTCACCATCAGCTGCTGCTCTTGCCATCCATCTGGTTTCTGCCCCTTGCTCTTGTGCATCCAGCAAGCTTGCTGCTTTCAACCAGTCTCCGCCATGACACAGTCAGTCAGCGCTCTGACCTTTCCATTGAGACCAAGAAGCTATTGAGCAAAAATGGTGGCTTCCGGAGTCTTCCCTTATTATAACATAGAAGGGGATCATTTGTTACTTTCCTTTAGCCTCCTTCAACAGAATTGTCTGTTTTAAAGAGATCTGTATCTGTCAAATGAGTGAAAACCACTAGGGCCTTACAGGATAGTATTATAAAAGCTACTAAATGCAAAGTGTAAAGGTCTATATTATGAACATAGGAAAATGATCAGTGTTCAGAAAACCTGAATTACTGTATTTGCAAATGAAATACCTAAAAAACACACAACAGGGACTAAAATGTTGTATGCGGTTGTTCCGGTCCTCTCTACAAAGTATGTATGAGCATGCCTTCTACTTACAATTGTCCCATATTTATGTGCAGCCGACAGAGAAGACAGGAATAGAGAAACTCCTATTCCTCTGCACAAATTAGTCTGAAAAAATTAGTAAAGGCTTTAATTGTTCTGAACTGAATATATAACCCTTAAATTTATACAGCTGCCTTGCTTAATGTACAAAATCAGCTTTTAGTGTAGCTGTTAGCTGGAGTCAGTGGTATTTTGATGCATTCAGGAAGTTAAATATCCATTTCCTTAAATTTCTGTATGTTTACCCAACAATATAGCTATTTCCTCAAGTTCTTTTTAAAACCACGTATTCTTTATTTCTCTCTTTTTTACTGAATTATTTCAAATGCTGTGCATTGTGAAGTGCACCAACAAAGGAAGACTTCCCCCTCCCTCATATGCTGGAGCTGCTAGGAGCTAAGATTTTCAAAAGACAGTTCTTTGACTGGACATGATACAGCCGTCTTTTTTGCTATGGTGGCCTCTGACTATTACTGGGAGAAAGGAGAACTGTGAGCTGAGCTCTTTCCAGTGAAGTTTGGAGCAAGGCTAGCTGTCCACACGCATGCAGAACAACTCCAGGCTCAGCCGACGTGCTTCTCTCTCTTCTATATTGTTTTGTACAAGTGTGTTCTGGGATGTGTATTGCTTTGCTTTGCTTTGTTATGTAGGACAAATGTTGCCTAACCTGGGACAACCCTGGGTCAAGTTTGCTATGCCAGCTGGCTTTCGATTCCAATGCTTGAATTAATGGTTCTTTAAATATTGACTGAGGGACTAGCGCAGGAAAGAATACTTAACTCTGTGGAGCAGCCCATTATTATCATATGGACACTACCAGCTCAGTTCACCTGTGCATAGAGTAAGTCTGTATAATGCAGATGCCACTGTCAAGACATGCTTTCAGAGGCAAACCCTAAATCACTTCAGTACAACGAATTATAAATAAATCTAGTGAATAAATTATAAACCACCTTGAGAAACTATCCTCCTGAAATGTGTGGATAAACCTAAAACATGCAGATGAAGAATACTTGAATCTTGACACAAATCAGACACATGGCAAATGTGTGTAATATTCATTACATATAATGGCAATGATGTACTTCTTCCCTGAAAAGTCTGTAAGCTAGGCATGCATAACAAGACACAAGAAAGAAAGGGTGGGGACAGAACATATACACCCAGGAAATTAGCTTTGATAATTCATGTACATCTATGGTGTTACATTGTTATGGAACAACCAATTCCTTAAAAAGCTCCAAGTTCCGGGAGCGCTCTGGTGCGCCACCATCGTCAAGGCCCGGGGAAAACTGTGGTCTCGGGAAAGCGGGAGGTGGATGGCTGAGGCAGGCTGGATATCAGAGTAACTAGAAGAGCCTAGATTTAATATGTGGCTTGTTCCCAACTGCCTTTAGTCTGACTGAAGAGTACATTTGTAATAGATGTGCAAGAACATAGCAATTTATCTTTGCAGGTCATCTGGATGAAGAGAGCTGCGCTGTCATTTAAAATGTTCTTTAAAATCGGTTATTATACCAAGAAGTTACATCGGTACAAGGGGATACTGTACTAGTACTGGTAATTGTCTGGCCATTTGGTGGGGGAGGAGATAGCAGCCCAGTTCTCTCCACCTTGAATTGGTTTAAGACAGCCATAACCCATCAAAAGGCAGGCTCTGGTAGTGGTGTAAAAGCGGCGCAAACAATACGGAGAACGTGCAGTCGCTACCAGCAGCGCACAGGAAATCCATTTTGCTTAGGACTGCCGTTCGGGGGCAGGAAAAACAGAGCAGAGCGGAACACTGTA
>NW_010972687.1:10932670-10958950 GCF_000737465.1 Haliaeetus leucocephalus | reverse complement strand
GGACGGGGTCTCTTCTGCGCAGAGAGCGCCTGGCTTCTCCGAACGGCGCGTCCCGGCCGGCCCGCCGCCGGCGGCCGCCCGCCGCCAGCCTCCGGCGAATTCGGGACGGGTCTCGGCGGGGCGAGGGAGGGCAGGAAGGAGGAGCGGGGCCTGCCAGGGCGGGCGACGAGGGGAGGGTGCGCGGGGTGGAGGCCGGTTGATTTTCCCCGAGAATTTCGGGGAGAAATGCGTTCTCACGGGGCTGCGTCGGGAGAAGAGCTGACAGTCGGGAGGGGAGAGCAGCCCCGGAGGGAAGTCCCCAAATGGCTGAGCCGCAAAAGCTTCGCCCACCTGGAGCAGCCCAGCCCATGGCAGGGAGAGCAGCTCCGAGAGAACGGGGCAGGGGGGGAGAGAAAACCGTCGGCGGGGCTCCGCGGGGAAGTGGCAGACCTGCCTCTACCAAGCACCGCACGCCTCGGTGCCCCGGGGAGCAGGAGAGCCTCTGCCACCGAAGAAAGGCACTGCGGAAAGCGGAGTGGCATGAAGACGGGATGCATCTCCCTGATGCATAAGGGCGATTTGATGGTGAGGACGGGTTAGCTTTAAACAAACCCATCCCTGACAGAGGTCTCACAAAGGGAATGTTTCAATGTTAAAAAAAAAAAAAAAAAATTGCCAGGATGCATTTCCCGGCACTGGAGCTGGAGGCAGGGGAAGCTGGGGAAGGGATTCCCACACTTCAGAGGCGCTTGCGCTGTTCTTGGGGATGCCGGTGCTGCTAGCTGCAGTGGGGATCATGCGTGCCCTAACACGCCTAGCAGCCCCCTGGCAAAGCTGGACACAAGGTCACGCATACCTCCCCCAGTCCTGCGAGATCGTGGAGAAGTACTGGAAGCACAAAACTAGTCCTAAGAGATGTGATTTCCGAGCAAGTGAATATCTTGTTAAGCAATGTGCGATGACAGCGTTTCCAAAGTGGAATTAGGGTGGTACACACTTGCTTTTGGTCAGTTTTTCTGGTTTTCAGTTACTTTAATTTTATAACTACTTTCTGGGTCTTGAAGTATTGCTAAAGTATACCACCATTCAACCTTAAAGAGTTCGTCTGCTCTTAACATCTGCACTTCTGTGGTTGTGTGCACTTCACAGTAACACAGAGTTATCAGCCTGCACTCAGGTGTACACTCTGTGACCACAAAACCGCCCTGTTCTCTTCCCTCTGCAGAAGGGCAGAGTGCCTGTCCAGGCAGTGCAGACTCCTGCATCTCTCAGTGGGGCATCAGGATGTGGAAGGCAAGAAACCACACAAAAATGAACGCAGAAATACTTCCCAGCACCTCAGCAAGAGTGTTTGGGTGTGTGCTGGGCACCCCTCCGTGACTCTGAAGGAATCATGCCACTAGAATAGCGACTAGACTTCAAACAGTGGCCAACATTGGGCTTAGACCACACCGCAGGCATTTATTTACTGTATAGTAGAGTGAAAAGCTGGCATAAAGGTATACTGTGTTTTATTGCTTTCTTAACAGGGTTACACTAACACTGATAAAAATATCAGTCCATTCATCTGAACAGGCAAAACAGCAAACCATCAAAACAGGGAATTCAGCCTCATTTTTCTTTATGGAAACATGTTGCCTCCCCCCAGCCCTTTACATGTCCTACCCAGTGAGGACAAAAATTTTCAAAACCATGATGACCAAAGAATTTCAATTCCTGTATCTGTATTTAGCAAATACTTACTGAGCTATTTCAGATATTTTGAAGAGGCATTTTTGTTTTCCTTTTTAGCAGACAACTTGCAGAACCTACTAGTATAAATGTAGTGATCAGACCAGTAATTTGATACAACAGAAAACAGTCCACGTCGTTTAAAATGAAAGCTAAGCATAGAACTGATGCTATTGTCTTAATAAAATCTGTGTAAGTTATCTATACTAGGTTTCTTCTTAATCTGAAGAAATGGAACTGGTACCCACAGAAAAGATGAACCATGTTTGATTTACACGAAACAGCATTCCAAGATTTCTATTCTGACTGCTAGCCCAAAACACTGCCATTTCTGAGGATACGCTGTGGGCTCCATAGTTCAAATTGCTAAAAAATACTTCCAGAGAATATCACTACTTGTACCAAAACCAGCCTGATAGCAGAGTTGATAGTTGCAGACAATGATGCTGTGGTGTGCCTATGAAGGACTTTTTCAGAGATACCCTCTGAGAAACTGAGCAAAAGAAATTGTAACAAAGGACTTACTTCCCTTGCATATTCTGGACTCATTTTGTCACAAAGGGAGAAGTAACGTTGGCTTTTGCAGACATACATAGATTCTGAACTCTTTTCCCAAGACAATTTTCCTCTACTGAACATATCAATCCTAAGTTAGAATTACAGTGGACAGAATAATTTATTATAATTAGTATATTTTTTCCCCAAGGCGATAGTTACACAGTTTCTGATTTTTTATGTTAATTCTTTTTCCAGAACTCTTCTGGAGCAGAGCCATGACTCTACATAAATAATTCTTGGCAAGCAGCACTTGCCAAATACACAGTGGCTTCCCTGTTGTACAATCTATATTCTTAATACATTAAGTTGTTAATTTTCAGTGGACATAAGCAATGATTTTTTTTTTCATATCCCAGTGAACATGACTCTAAAGAGATTATTTTGGATGTTGCGCACAGGCACATTGCTAAAATAAGACCGGATTCAGACTCATGGCAAGAATACACATTTACACATCCAAAACGTGTTACATGTGAAGATTCTCAAATTTGTGTAGAATGCATTCTTCCTGTTAACACTACTGCCAGCAAACTTGTTTGTTAGAATATTTGCAATGACATTACATAAAAGGAAGGCAAACACAGCTAAAACAAGTCTATTTTTATGTGATCAAATATTCATGGAAATTTTCTGCCATGTTAATGAAAACCCCTTTATTCTGTTCTGAGAGGATTTTCTAGATCCACACATATTATTTCTGCCAAGTCATGTTGTGTGCGCCTCTAATACAGCGGTATGGAAGAAGCAGAAGAAAAGTCATGTTTATTTGCACTTTTGGTGTGACTTGGCCATGTCTCCAAGGTAAGACACCATTCCTCTACAGAGCAGCTTTGTAGAAGCAATAATGTTTACTGATGACAAATTATGACAGACCTGACATATATATTGATAAATGATTAGATTTTCCTCAACACTTATAAAGCCCTCCACGTTTGTAAATAGGAGCATAGGGATATTACAGCATTTGGCTTTCCAGGCACACATCACATAAATGCAAGTATTCCTGTCAGCACTGTATGTACAGCTACCATTTACAAACCAGGTTAGGCATCAACCACACAACACCACATAGGATATAATTTTAGGGAGAGATTTGAACCCTTGGCCTAAAAAAGATCTGATGAATCTTCAAGAACTTTACAGAAAGCAGTACTAAACAGAAGCTTTCTCCAAGCTCTTAAACCCACCCATGTTAGGGAATTCTGTCACAGATTTCTCTAAACTGACTTCCTAAAAGCTCCTTGGAAAACCTGCTTTTTCCCTTCTTTCTCTATTTCTCAGGTACTCATATATATTTTATTCCAACATCTTTATCTTGAAGATATGCCATTTTGTTAACACAAAGAGGTTTTGCAAGCTTGTATCAATATTGATCATCAGTGAAATGCTTTTCTGACACGAGGGTGTAATTTTCATGGGGAAAGAGGAAAAAAAAAAAAAAGGCATGTGCCTGAACTGTTTTATCAAAAACTAGAACAAAAGCTAATGTAAAAAATCTCAAAAATCATTCTGAACTGCTCTTCTCAGGCAAGCTTCAGCAATTTCTCCAGCTCCCATCACCACAGCATTCACAAAAAGCACTCCACAGGGATTTGGCTTTGTAAAGAGATAAAAGAAGCTGAACTAGGTCACATTTAGCAGCTCACCACCTTGCCAGTGTCTCTTTATATTTAATACTCAAGTCCCACATCTAACTTCCCACAACTACAAGAGTTTATTTACATAAAGCCAACAAACAGTATCTCCGTCAGTGGTACACATGAGGCTGTGCCACTCATAAATGACTGTGAGATGAAGAAGTTGACATGTTTCCTTGAGAATAAGCATCACAATAATTAAAGATGCTCTCAGGAGAACAAAATATAAGCCATGGCAATTGAACTGAGCAGCCTCCGCCCCTGTTGTTCAAGATTCTCTGGGGCAAAGCCAAATGAAGTATAATTAATATGCCAGGGAACCCATAAACAAAAGAGAGCACCAGGGTGGGAAGTGGGATTTCTGTGTCCTTTACATGTAGGTTTATCTGAGTTGATAGCTAATAAATAATTTTCGGAGTGCTTATCTGTTGAAAATTATTTTACTTCTGGAGCAATGTTTCTCTAGAGACAAGTCGTGCCATGCAAGAAGCAGAAGGATCTTTTTTTCTTAAAAGCAGTGGTGCCAAAAATATATTACCACAGATATTTTGTAAGCTAAAGCTGGGGAAGTTTATTGGCAAAAGACTGAATGTGTCTGAAATGGAGATGTACTTTGTACTGGCATCTTCCCAATGGTGCTTATAGGATCTACCAGTGCTGGGAACATGGTGAGTTATTAAGTAGCACAGTACAACACTCTGTATAGGTAGTATAAGGACTAGTGCCCAGCACTCAGATTTACAAGTCAATAAAATATTCATGAATACTAATCCACAGCTGAACTGGAGCCTAACCAAGCTAAAGTGTAACTTTATTTCTTAACTGCATCACATTGCACAGCAGGCAAAGCTAGAAATAAGTAGATCATAATTCCCATTTTAAAGTCATTTAACCCAGGAAATGCTGTCCTTCCAGCCAGGTGAATAAGAAGTATCTTGAGTCATTAGCATGAGACAGCAATCTCCCTAATATCCCCTCTCTGGTTCCTTTCTCAAACCCTGCTGTACTCCATGCCCTTGGATGAAGATCTGCTACAAATTCAGTATCTACTGCAAATGTGATGGGGAGCCTGAATCTGTAAGGAATTAAGTCTGTAAGTCTCATTTGGTAAAGCCATGCCATTGACCCCATGAAGAGTCCCTGGAGAGGGAGGGAGGGAGAGTATTAAACATGTACAATTTTGCACATAATTTTTCAAGCGCAACAAGGTAGACAAAGGGATAGAAATTAGCAAGCTTTTCCTATCTGGTCTCTCACTTTGCATTTCAAAACAAACCCTGACACCAGCCCTTTCAACAACGTAAAAACTAGTGGGTGAAAAAGTAGCTGCTTCATTTAAATGCTGATGTGCAGACACTTGCCTTTAAATCATAACATTTAGATAGCAGATTGGTAATTAATATTATTTTCATGCTGCTAACATTTCACTAAAGACACTAACAATATGAGGAAAGTAATAGTGCATCCTGTGTTGACTGAAGGTAATCTGATCAATTAAATAATTTGCCTAGCAGAAGACTTGCTTTTACAATCTGAGCTAGGATCATATTCAAAACCAAAATGCATTCAAGTTGAATGACAAGCATTGGTGGTGGTAGAGGGAAGAAACATGGGAATAAAAGACAGCTGAGTGTGTTCTCCATTTTTAGGGTACAGGAATTGTTCCAAATATGTCTTTGAAGTTTGAGATCGGGTGTTGGCTGGCATAAAAGGCCTTCTCACCACAACTGAAACATAAAAGAATTTTATCTTTCAGTGTTACTTATTCCAAGTTTAATTAAACTTCATTCAGCTGTGATACGGCTTAACTCCCCTGGGTCTCAGCTCTGACAGTAGTATGACAAAAATACCATTGTATCAGCATCAAGCAGAAGACAGTAAAGCAGCATCAAAACTTCAGAACAAAGGAATAAGGCTGTCTAGTTTGTTGTATTTAACCTGAGAAGTACCAGGACTGAGCCTGCATCTACTGAGACTTGTATAATCATTGGTTTAGTGTCTGGGACATGAGTAAAACAAGCTGGTGGAGGACTGAAAACCACTATGGGACCCTGACTGTATTTCATATCTGGATGGCAAAACTGAAAGCACAAAAATGTTCCAGGGACTGTACGTACAGGATGAGATCTCTAGCATGCATGCTAGAAACCTCAACCAAGCACAACCCAGTAGGGTTGGTAATATCAAATTTTCTATCCCAAAGATAGTCCTTTGCTGAGGGCAAAGTAAATTTTCTTTAGAGTAGCAAAATCTAGATTTGCCAGGGTAGCAGAGCTGCTGGTTCCAGAAGGAAGGAAATTGGTTTCAAAGGGTTTTGGAGACCGGTGGGTGGAAGGAGTCAGTAATGCTTTGAGGATTGAAGATGGGGACAGAGTAGTCAGTGCAGGTTTGGTGGCTTTGGGAAGTGATGAGTTTCAAATAGAGTAAGGAACTGGAAAAGATCGGTGAGATGCAAAGGGACTGGGAATGGGTTTCTCTCTGTGCTCTTTTACGAGCTGCCCCCTTCTTCAGTACTGTCTGCCCCCATGCCAGCCCTAACTGCTCCCTCCAGGCCCCCAGAAAAGTTGTTTTGGCCTGTGACATCCCTGCTCCCACCACCTGAGTCACATGCTCTTCCCGCTGCAGAAGCTCCTGTTCAGCCACTGTAGGCCACTGCCACATGAATGGCTCAGGAGGGTGAAATGAGATGCTAGACAACAAGTCCTTGAACATTGCCACCCAGGCACTCCTTATGAAGACACTTAATCCTTTTCCTGTCATGGATGTGAGCTACAAATTCAAGGCCTCAAGAAGTAGCTTTGCTCATTCCCAGCAAATCCATGTCTGTTTGGAGTTAGAGTGATGGTGGAAATCACAAGGAAGGAGAAGAAGCTGTCCTGTTTCTCCACACATGCATACCATTACACATGAAGCAACAGAGCAGCCCCAGCTTCTCCAATGACTGACACCAGTGTGTCTGCACAATTTCTGCTGTGTCTCAAAATGCAGTAGGGAAGTCATGATTTACCTGGGCTAAACATCATCCTCCAGAGCTCAGACAAGCAGAGGTTGAAGAAGAATAGAAAGAAAGCAGAGTTAAAGAAAATGCTTGTGAGCATTTTTACCAATAGCCTGAGCAATGCAGAGACAATGCACAGAGGAGACAGTGAAGGCAGGGAAAGGGACCTTCCTCAAAGGTGGCGTGAGAGGAAACAGTGGGGGACCCCCCCCTCTGCTCAGCACACACACACACCAGGGACCAGCTGGACCAGCCTTTCAGCCTACACAGACCAGTACAGAAAGATGGCTAAAGCAACCCTCTGAGTACGCTGAATATGCCCTGCATGCAAAAAACAGGGTATTTAATTGCATGAGGTCAGTGGGCATTCATTTACAGTGTTTTTGTTTTCTGCCATGTAACCTAAATCAGCTATGGTCTCACCATTCACTGTGCCAGGCTGGCACTGAGGGAACAAGGGCCTGGCAAGACAGTTCAGTGGGCAGCACCACACTGTGTGCCAGTACTGGCTCCAGCCTTAGACCAATGGCAGGGATTTAGGGTACTAGCAGAGTATTACTGCATTTCTGCTTCGGCAAGCTCCTCCTGAAGGGTAAGGTCTTCAAGATTCACCCATCAAGACACCACAGTCTTTGACTCTTAGATGTATAGCTGTGCAAGACTGAGGAGTACTATTAGAAAATTATGGGGAATTGTCATGTATCTGTACCTTTACTTTTTAACCTAAACAATGGTTCTTCTCATGCACATGAAAAGTATTCCTATATGTTTAAAGAACAAAAAGGAATTCAGAAAGTCATTTGCAAAGGCAAAGAAAAAAGAAGAAAAATTCTGGAACAATAAACAACATATTTACAGATGACCAATGGCAAATAGCCAATTTACATTTACAATATCTGTCCATAAAGAGGTGAAACAGTAGCAAAGGTAGAATAAATAAATAACAGAACATTGCAGAAAACCACCTTTCTTTGTTCAAGCAGCTTGCCAAGGCCAGTCCCACATTTTGTATTCTGGAAGACAAGCTCATCTCTTTAAAGCAGCAGTTTTTCCTGAGAAAATGTCTGAATCAATTATTTTTTGACCATAAGCTAAAACTTCTGGCTGGATGCTTCAGTCAGAGGAGAAAGAGCAGCATCCTTCACACTACAGGCATGATGCTGTTGCAAGATGCTATTGCGTATAGGGTAGCACAGCATGCTTATGACATTTGTTGAAAGTTGAAGGTCTATTTCAGAAGAACAGATTGTTTCCTACGTACTATCCCAAGATGAATGTTAAGAAGAGAGTTCTGTGGTTATCAAAATTTCATTTGTATCCTGAGGACTCTTGCACCTACTTTCCTAGTAAGTTCCACAGAAACCTATTTAGCTTTAAATTGTGATGTATTGTTCAAAGAAAGGGTATCATATGTTCTTTCCCTTGACCTTAATATCTTCAGTAGAATGGAGAATAGATACTTCATCAGAAATTTGCTTCTCATGAAATTGAACTAATAAATCAATTACCTGTAAATGTACACCACAATCTCCTTGCAATGACTGATCTGTCATGTATTTTGCAGCTACCTCATTTGCCATTTGCTCAAGTGCACTGAAAGGGAGCGTGACCATACTTTTTAATAAGAATTAATGGTAATATGTTGTCTTTATGTTCTGATACTATTTTCCTGTAATGTACATATTCTGTATTGGTAAATGGTTCAGAGAGAAAAATCTTTATTTCTTTTAAGACAAACTTTCCTATTTCTGGCCCTTTGGGGAATACAAGACAGTAGTTCTCTCACCCAAGAGTAGCTACCTCAGTACTCATGAAGAATTTTTAATGGCAGTTCAAGAAAGATGGGACTGGTCCTTTAATTTATTTAATTCATTCTATTTCATTTGCTTTTCTGATAAATGCTACAATGTTCCTTGAGTTACTGCATGCACTAATTTCCTGGTCAGCTATGCTTTCTGCAGGCTTTTTGTCTCACTGAGGGTACAGCAAAACTAGCACTTATTAGAGTAACACATACATAATTGAACATGTTGTTTCCAGTGGTCGTTATGCACCTAAATACCTTTGGAAATTCAAACTAATAACCAAATCTGACACAAGTCTTTGACTGTGCCTACACCACACAATGAAAGTGGTGCAGAAACCTCCTCCATTATTACACTGATAAACACAGGCTGTAAATGCATAGCTGTGCAAGCTTGCCAGCACAGGTCCAGATGTGAAGAAGCTGTGCTTAGGAAATGGGTTGCCCAAGTCAACAGGCTCTGCAAAGAGGACTGTGTAAACACAGCTACCTGCTTCTAGATCTGAGCTAGCTCTGTACAACCACAAGACCTTTTTCATCCTAGTGGTGGCTCTGATATCATGAAAGGAATCACATTTGCATGTAAAACCAGCTGCAGAGCATTTGCTTTTCGCATGTTGATACCCTAATGCAGACAGGGAGGAATATATGTCCCAAGGGCTGAAATTTTGATCCTGAAAACTTAGCCTCTACTGTTCCTCAATGCTGGGCATGTTTGTCTGTTTGACTCAAAATTCCCCAGGCACCAAGTGCATCTGAGGAGAAAAACTGCTCTGAACAGCTCTTTGTCTATCACCTGTTCAAGTCCAATGAAGAACCAAACCCCCAAGCAGCTGTCTTTTAAGGCCTCCAGGTACACCTTACACACACCTCCTACATACCCACCAACCTGGACTCCTCACAAAATGGAATGAGATTTTAAAGAAAAAAATAGACATTATGTGATTCTGATGTTATAATTAATGGTCCAATATTTAGATTACTTGCTAAACTCCCTTGCCCCAGATAAACAGCCTAATGACTGGGCTAAATTTGCCAGCACAGTTGTGTTCTTGCTGCAGAAGGGCATTATTTCAGCAGGAAGGGTCTCTCCAAACAAAACTGTCCCATCAACTGATGGTTTGAACACTAGCCTGGCTGGAGAGAAGATCAGGGTGGTTTTGAAATGTTTTGGTTGGAAAGAGGAAATGAACTCAGATCTCTCACTTTTAGACCAAATGTTTTAACTACATGGCTATTCTATAAATATTGAGTAATGCTTTCCCACTGTGTTCTACAAAGAAACAGTGACCTCTCCTCAGTTGATTAAAATAATGAGTAAAGGTTATTACCCACAGCAAGAGGCTCAGGTCTGTGGATCTCAAGATGACAAATGTGAACCAGCTTCAGGGAGCTCCAAGCTACCCTTCCTTCATTAGCTTTAGTAAATCCCTAATGAGCTTGCTGGACTTTGAGAACCCATTTCTGAGGTATCCAACTTTGGCAACAGGAGACCAACTTCAGAACCAAGCTCCTTCACCATTGTTTCTTTCGTACCCTCAGTAGCCCTGTACCACACTCTGATTATTCAGTAAGGAAGAAAGTCAAAGTGGCTGTTAATTTAAGGGTGCAAATGTGCCACAGCGGGTGAGGCCAGAGGTGATCACGGACAGCATCTGGTCAAACAATGGTCAGAAGACGGTGCCTGTGGGGAAGAGGAAGAGCAGACAAAATGTGTATGGGGCTTCCCCCACCTACTCTCCCAGACCCCAACACTGTGTGGCTCGGGCATTTATTGAAATAGAGCTGTTTTCTATGTATTTGGTAACCTTCGGTGGATTACCCTTCCACGAGCATGTCCAGCACCCCTTCAGTAGGGATGCCATACAATATAAACCAAAGTGCTATATAGCTAGTGAAGTACATACACAGATTTTAAAAAGTCCAGAGAGCCCTGCTCTTCAAGCCTGAAGCGATGATGTGCGCATTTCAAAGCACAACAGTCCAGTCTCCTAACTCTGGGCCAAACAAAATCTATGAAATCTGAGCTAAACTTCTCATACATTCATTATACTTTTTGCATAAAATGTTTAAGCTGTGGAAGTCTGACACAGATGTGATAAAACTCAAGTGTGTGTTATACAGACCCCCAAAAATGAGACCACTTCTGTTGCTCTGTTCATCTGAAAGCTATTTACTTGCAAAGCCATTTCTTGGCTTTGGTGGCATATTTACTCCCTTTAGTTCTGCAGTAGTCTAGGGGATTAGCTACGGATAAAATATATTAGATCTGGACCAAAAGTATTGGCTTGACATGTTGGTTTGTATTCCCTGACAAAAGCCATCATCTTTGATCTTCTCCTGGATTTCCCTAAACTTTTTTCTTTCACATTACGACTCAAGTAAAACTCAGCTGAAGGTTTCCATCCATTCAGAGTTAACTATGTATATACCATTTCATTAACAAGATTTGTAAAAATAAACACAGGTCTTAAACCAGAATTTATTTTAGTGAATTAACTTGGATGTATAGTACGGACACAAAATTCTACAACTTAAACAAATGCTGTAGTCTCTGAAGTTATCACTGTAGACAAGAGTATCAGAAGGGGTATTTGTTTAAGAGAGACTTTACTATATCTGACTTCCTTCTAGAACCAACCTTCACATTGAACACCCAAGACATCACCGCTGTTTGTAAAACATCACTGTGGGTGCCGAAGTAAAGGAGAATGAAGTATGCTCTTAAAAATTAGCTGACTTGCTCTGAAAAAATATATATTAAATTCTCTAAATCAAATCATAGTAACTTTCATGTTTTGAGGTTTTTGTCCATCAAAATTAAACCTTAGAATTCCACAGTCTTTTAAATGATGCTTTCTTAGCAAACCAGCAGCATAACACAATAGCATCATTCATATGTGTCTGGTACATTTAGCTTAAGCCTCATATGCAATTGCCTTATTAAATTACCTGGTGCTCTCTGGTATTTTGCTTAGCTTTGCCATAGAAGAGAACCAATGCAGCTGTTCCTTCAGTCTCAAAATTCATCCTTCTTTTTTTTCTTTTTTAAGCTTTGCTGACTGCAAGCCCGGTGACTGATACAAAACAGTAAAGACATGTGATATGAAACAGTAAAAACATTCAGACCAAGATTTTAAGAGACAAGTGCCTGAAAATTAGGCCTACATTTTCATCTATGTGCTGGACCTTACTTTTCAAATGTCCAGAAGCAAAGGCATTTGTGATTATTTTTTTTATGACAACAAAATAAATCTAGGAAACTGATGACTACTGTGAAAATACATTGTTTTCTTCCTCAAAGCAATAAAAACCACAAGTTTTTTTCCTAAAACATAAAATGGTTTGACGAATTATTATAGAAAAATAGTAGGTATACTTTAAAAACACCATCTACAAATCAACTTCAAGCAGATCTGTAACAGAAGCCATGAAGTTGCCCAGCAACATCCATGAATTTGGCTAGCAGAGGCAATGTATAGGCAAAGGAATGACCTGCTATCAGGTAAGCATATTTATAGATGAACATCACTTCAATTACTACAGAAAACCTTCCTGGTGCTTGCCCTAGCGCATGCCACAGGACTTCACATTTCCTGCTACACTTTACCCCTCAGTTTGTAGTCCCCTGCACACATGCATGCTGGGGTGTTACTGGTGATGCTTGCCTGCCTGCACTAAACTTGGACTGTAAGGGTACTGTCATCCCACTGCTAGCACAACAGTCATTTGCACAAGCAGAAAGGGAACACTTCTGACACACCTTTGGCAAAACCTGTGCTTTTTTCACCCTGGAATGACAAGGCTTGAGTGTTTATTTCCCATTTTGCTCCATACTAGCATACACAAATTACTTTGCAAGTTTATCTGAATTCCTGGTTGACCAGATGCACAAGGCTTTCCTGCTTATTAGCCTCATGCCTCTTTCAGTGACTCATTTTGTTCATGTGCTATGCAGCTCGCACGCTGCAAGATTTGTAGCCAGTATTTTACTACAGCATGTATTTTGGCACACTGAGATGCTCCTAAAACAGTCGCAGTTGTTGGCAGCCAGACACGTGTGCAAACTTCCCCACTTCCTTGATGCAATGGCTAAAACGAACAAAGCCCTATGCTAGATCCAAAGGACCTCTTGGGGAACAGATGTCCCATGTGGGGTTATCCTGGCTGCCCATAAAAGGCACCTCTTGGCCTGGCGTTTGCCCCCTGCATGGAGGAGCACAACGTGTTTGGGTGTTATCCAAACACACAGAAAGTGAGTTAATGCCACTATTATCCCAACAGATGGGCATAATTCCGAGCTGATCAGAGGCTGTGTTCGGACATAGTTGCTGGCAGTAGTATGCCCAACTGGGAGAGTCAAAAGGGTCTGTCAGTTCTGAGCTTTCATGCTTCCAGTTAAAGACATGCCCTGCTGCTAATCTTGCTTTTTCCAAACTAGATTAGATTTAAGACACTTAAATGCCTTTCTCATGGCTTCACAAAAGCATTCTTTATCTCAGGCCTAAAACATCAGGCACAACAGTGCCAGGCCAATGTGTGATCACAGCCCCTGGCCCATCTTTTTATTCTTTTTTCCCCACATAAGCTTAGCTGGATATGTAGCTGGGATGAGCCTCACTCTTCTCTAGTGACAGGAATTGCAGGCCAGTTAGGCTAATACTTATGTGTATGTGTAAGGCAGCGTAGACTTCTTGTTGGCAATCAAATGCCCAGGATGGGCCACACCTCCACAGCTGGCTAGAAGGTAGGATGTAGCAGCATGACAGCAAAATGATAGACACACTTATGACTGTTGATTGCTTTGGTGCTGCGCAATGGACTAATTAGATGCTTGTGATTCAAACTTCTGCAGTGTCTAGTTGGACACCTGCTTTGCTTGAGGAGTCATTCTGCAGCTATAACACTGCTATGTGTCAATCTATGATTGCCCATATCCGTGGCTGGCCCAAGCAGTCATTTATGCCAGCCTCCGTGCTACTGGCTCGGAAAGGTTGTAGCTCCCAGCAAAAAGAAAATTGATGGTACTTGACTGTACATAGACCTGTGTGACATAATCTTCCCTTTCTCCCGTAGGGATTTTGTCCATTACTGCTATTTTCGCACATCATTGGATTTTACCTTTGATCTTTTACCAGCAGCAACTGCCCTTAGAGATGATTCATTAATGAAAATGTCTCTGAAGTAAATGTCACTCTTGTTCCTAGCACATGATAAATAAGCATTGACTTAGTCACAGAAGGCCCAGCCTACCCACAGGCCCCAATGACTCGATCTCAAATGACAAATCTAAGTCTGTCACCCTCCAGTTGTTTCCAGCTCTTTAGTCTTGAATGGCTATTTTCCCTGAAATGTTTGTCATCTTTTATATGAAAGTCATCTCCTTTTTAACAGTGTCTTCCTTTGATTTGAAAGAAATTCTTTGACAGATATTATAGCACAAAATTAAGAGCACATATATACTTGGAAACATCTCATAGTGACATCTGCCTTTTTTTGCAGAAAGCTCTAGGCAGACCACATTCACTGCAATTAAAATCACAGCTCAAATGTTTCATGAATTAAACTGGTTTGAAACAAACCTCCTTTACTTTAAGCAGTGTTTCTCTGTAAATTTACACTAACCATGTGTACATTAGGCAATCTTACTGCTTTCAGAATATACTAGTTGTATTTCAAATTCATTCCCACTAGCACGGACTATTACGTACTTCCCAAATAAAATCGGCAAAAGCTGAATCTAGCAATTCTATCTAGCAAAAACAGCCAAAAAATCAATAAAAATCTCATGTCTGGATGTAAAAAAGACACACTTTTTTCACTTGGTTGTGTTCACTACTGTCTTGATTAACGTCCTATTAAATTACTCAATGGGGAAACTGAACACAGCCATTACTAAAAACAGGGTTTTGTTTTGTGAAGAGAGGTGATAAAAGGAAGTCATTAAAAGAGTTATGCAGAGTATACACAGGATTTGAGATAAAAACTTACAGAAACTGATAGCAAAAAGGAAGTTAACATTTCCAGGTACAAAAATTATGGTGTTGAAGTTGCTGGTAAAGGAAATGGTTTCCAAACACTTTTAGCGCAACAAAGTAACTGCTAAGGGGGGGGTGGGTGTCCAAAAACAAGCAAACAGCCATGGAAACAGGCTTACATCTTTCCTTAATGTCAATAAACAAATACTAGAGCTTAGTTTGTGCATGATTTAGTGCATGCTCTGCATTACAAACATCAGGTGCCGTGTCTGTGCCTGCGAGCAATGAATGCCCAATATTCACTTATTTCATTTCAGAAAGGGAAGGAAAAAAGTCAAATTTTGATCTCTGGCAGTGTCATGAGAGATGTTTCAGCAGATACTGCGAGCACCCAGGAAACTAGAGGGGAAAAAAAAAAGCTTCAGAGGGTCACAAAGGTTATTTGCTGTCACTGCTGCAGAGCAATGCCGCAGCATGCCACTGTTCGCAACATCAGCCAGACCAGGGGCCTGTCAGCCTGTCCTGCACCTCCCAGTCAGTCCACATGCCCAGTTGTCATGGCGGAGGAATCGGGATGGCAGCAGTAGTTGATGCAGAAGCAAGACTCAAAAAGCTGACACAGAACCCAGTTACATCAACATAGTCAGAAAAACAGTTGCCCTATTTCCAATGGTAATTGAATTGCACACAGTTATACTCTTCAGAGAACATTTAGCTAATGCATTGCTTCATTTTGAAGAGCAATTATGTAAATATTCATGGAATAGACTGATGGGGTCAGTTTTTTGCATACTTGAAAACTGGAGCTATAGATAATAAACCATCAAAACACCATAGTGCAAAAGCCTGAGTACCTAATAAATATTTTTTAAAGAATTCTAATGTACTTGTTACATGTATATATTTCTACTTTGCAGTTATGGTGTGTATGTATAAGTAAGTTGGTTCTTTCCAACTCTGTTTTAGACCACATTCATCCAAAATTTTACTAAAATATAACAAAAACTTATTACAAAACACAAACATCTGCATTGATTTAGATACTGAGTCTCAATAAAATTCCCAAAATTCTAGAAAGGAGAATTAAATACTGTAAAATTCATTCTAAGAGCAGAGTGCTGTTACCTCTATAGGTATATTTACACATGCAAGAAACCTGTCTCCAACAAAAAGTCTGGAAAGGAATACCCATTAGAAAAGGCCTGCCATTAAATTTTCTGCAACGGTGGGTAGAGGAGCTGGCAGGTAGCTGAGTTAATCTGTAGCTAAGTAGTTTCCAGTTAATAAAATATTTCCTTTGCTTTTCCTCACTTTTAACACCAATCCCCAAGAAAGCCACCACTTCCATCCAACCACAGGTCCCATCCATGCTCTTCCCTCCCTCCTGCAAGAGCAAATACAGCATGCTCTATCCCCTCCCTGCTAAATGGAGACTTTGAAATGGATCACTTATGCTCATTTTTATTAAGTAAGAACTCAGTTATAGAGGTCATGTCCTTTTTCCCCAAATGCTAATCCCCCGGGCTCTTATCACCTTGTTAAATGTTTAGTGTTGTGATCATGCCCTGGGTAAAGCTGGGTCAGGTCAGTGACCTCCCTGGCGGGGGAAGAGGCCAATTTCAGAGATGTAATGTACATCCCACAAGGGCTGTGAGGGAGGAGGAGGCCAAACAGCTGCTAATCTGCCACAGCAGGGCAACAGCAGATTCTCCTGGTGCATATTCATCTTCATTTTTGCAATTCCTCTCACTCTGTTTTCTTGTGTGTATGTACAGCATATGCTAACTTAATATAGCCCAAGAAAAGTAAACAGACAGCTCTGCGGAAAATGATGCCTCTGCCTTTGGCTATACAGACATGTACAAGTATGATCAGACTTTTGGCTCATAAAGAGACAAAAACTCACAGAGACACTGTCAACACAACCTTGGGTTTGATGCTGAAAGAGGCAGAGGATCTTTCAAAGAGCTGGAGTTACACCAGTTTGGATGTTTGGGTTTGGTTTTTTTCCCTGCAGGAAAGAAATGCACAGAAGCTCAGGCCAATCTCAAGGAGATTCCTGTTAGCTCAGAGAAACTCTCCCTGTCTCCAGACAATAATCCAGTTTCATAAAAAGAAGAGTTTCACTCAACAAAGCCGTTTTCAGCCTTCCTTGACTCGGACGTTGTATAGGTACATAGGGATGAGGTGAGAAGAGTTTTTATTATACTGAATTATTCTGCCATTTCATGTTAGTTCCTGGCAGACTTGAGAAGTATTAATTGTGTGAGAAAGCTGAGGACTGTCACGCATTAGGGTTTAAGGATATCTACAATTAAATGATCCAAAACCCTACCCAAACAGGAAACAAAAAGTCAATGTGAAGGTCCTAATTCATAAACCTTAAGATTGCTTTGTTCTGACAAAAATCATCATGACAAAAATTTGTCCTCTCCTAACAATTCACTTCCCCCCACCCCCTCCAATTCCTGAGCAACTGCAGGAACAAGGATATCTCAGTAGGGTTAGTAGAAGGGACAAATCTCTATTTGTGATCATGTATCTCACCCAAATTGATTTTCCCTGACTTTCACGTCTGATTTTTCCCACATTTCATCCTTGAAATCCCATCAGAAGTTGTTTCCTTTCCTCATGACCTTTGCCCATTAATGTCCTTTCTGTGCCAGGAAGATGGCATGTCACCTCTACAAGACACAGAGAATCAGAGAATAACTCAGGCTGGAAGAGATTTTTGGAGGTGACATGGTCAGGTCTCTGCTCAGACCAAGGCAGTCCACAACCTCTCTGGGCAACATTTGCCAGTGTTTCACCACTGTCATGGTGCAGAAAAAAACCCTAATATCTGACCAGAATTTTCCCTGTTGTGACTTGTTGTCCCTTTTCCTAACCCTGCAAAAAGCCCACAGCCAGACTGTGAGTGAGACTGAAATGGGGCAGCCAAAGGAAGTCAAGGCTGCAGAAGGAATTCTCCCATGAGGAATTTCCAGTCTGGGAAAACCTGCAATGCCTCATCTGAGGCTCTTCTGAAGGTTAGGGATTCATATGCCTTCTCCTACTAGTTTCCCAGGGAGTTGTTTACTTTTTTTTTTTAATAGTCTAACTGCACCTCCTTCTCTGACCTACTGAGAACAAATTATTTGTAACCTTCCTGACACAATGAAAAATGAAGCTATGTTAACTACAGGCAGTCACTATGTGATGATCACAATATTTACATTGGATTCTTTCATTGACCCTAGCGTTCGCTTTGTCAAAGGTACATTAATTACTTGAAACTTGCATCACATAAGTCAACATGAACATGCAGGTCAAGATAAAGCCTTGAGAATGCTATACTTCTTTCGTGTTGCAATGTACTTCCATTCTTGGGAATTACTCTGCAACACATGGTGGGGTAAAAAGCTAAGCTGCAGAAATGTACAATGCCAGTAGTAGAGCATTTTATGAGAAGGCAAGCTGAGTATCTTAGACACAAAGAACTCCATAACATTCCTGTCCAAAAATCTTCAAGAAAGCAACAAAAGTAATATTTTAGATGAAGTCTGTGAAACAGTAACCAATTTAAGCACTGATTAGAAATTAATTTGAAACATTTCTGTCAAAAACATTGTCCTGATTTCATGGTTGATCTTCTCTTCATATTTCAGACGTTGGTAAGGAAGATCATGTCTGATGCAACAGGTTCTTAACGCACAGTCCAGAGTTCACTCTGCTGGAGGAAACATAACCAAATGTACCTACATTCATAAGAACATGATAATGCCAACACAACAAGGTAACGTGACATAAGCTGATCTCACGTTATTAGTATGTTATATGTAACTGTCACTGAAAAACACTAGAAAAAGGTTTCCTGCACTGAAGCTTAGAGGTCAGTTAGCCTCTAATCACTGGCACAGACTGTAACATACGTGTTGAATAGCCTACCATTAGTCTGGACATGGTTTAAATGAGAAACCTCAGCTCCAGTGAGCCATCCCCTGCTGTGAGGATGCAGATTCTCCATCCCTTGTGCCACCCTGGCCCTCTGGAAGCGTGCTGCTACCAAACCAAACTCGCCAAGATGATCAGCTCCATGCTGGCACATTCCACAGTGGAGCGGAGGATCGCGGTGTACAGGGGGTTTCCTCAACCAGGGAAATGCTGGGGTCCTGGAGGGAGCCAGCAGCAGCCAGGGGAGTGGCTGACGAGAACTGAGCGGGGCCAGGAGTAATGGTGGGAGTTTTAAACATAGCGTAACTGCCTCTAGAGGAGAAGGCTCTGGGGAGACCTTACAGCAGCCTTCCAGTACCTGAAGGGAGCCTAGAGGAAAGTTGGGGAGGGACTCTTTATCAAGGAGTGTAGTGATAGGATGAGGGACAACGGTTTTAAACTGAAAGAGGGTAGATTTAGAGTAGATATTAGGAAGAAATTCTTTACTGTGAGGGTGGTGAGACACCTCCTCAGTTTTACAGGCCCTTCCCCCTCAATTTGAAGCTAGATGGTTACTGGCTATGCTAGGTCATAAAGCATGAGAAACATAAGACACTCCCTTAGCCATATATTTAATCTGTAGTGCTGGCTGCATGGTGAGAAAGAAGGCTGTATCATCTCCAGATGTGGCCAAACTCCCCTGCAATGTCCCAGGAGAGCTGTAATGCAACAGGCTTATCTCCAGCACAATTTACTTCCTACCAGAAAAGGAGGAAACAGAGAGACAGATAATTCAAGTTCAAAGTTACTACTCTCTAAAGTCCCTAGTCACCAAATCTCTTCATTACCTTTTGCTTAAGGAAGATCACATACTTATTACAGTGCCCTGAAACATTATTGAAGTGAATTATTTTGAGTAGCAGGAACATGAGCTCAGCCTGGCATCACGGTAGGCAAGAGCTACTTTGGGAGGCAGAAAAGAGGCCGCAGTGGGTCATCACCATACTATACAGGCACACCAAAGAGAAATACCAAGAACAGAAAGGAGTATTTAAACTAAAGGAAGAAACTAGCAAGGAGAAAGCAGAATACAAATGACCCAGCAATAAAACTGAGGTTGAGAACTCACAGAAGCTGGCTAACCACAACTGCAGTCACAACCTGAGGGGTAACAGGGGCAAAACCAATGATAATTTTACAGATGGAGCCAGACCAGTCCAGGAAAGGTTACGTATCACACAGTTGGCTATGACAGAGGGACTAAACTTGATGGCCAGGGAGAATTTCTTCCAGCCCCTGCTTCCTATGCAGTATCCCTGGCATAAGAAAATGTACAAATGCCCATTTGTGAAGGTAACCTCTGCTTGCAGGATGCCGCACAGTAAATGAAAGTTCTGCATGTGGGCTTTAATTGCGTTTGTTACATACAGTTTTGGGTTTGTGTGGTGGGGTTTTGGTAGGGGGAGGGAGCTGCAGGGGGGGCTCCTGCGAGAAGCTGCTGGAAGCTTCCCCGGACTGGCAGCACAACCCCCATCCCCGTCCCCCTGCGGTGCTGAGGGGAGGAGGGAGAGAAAACCAGGAGTGGGGTTCAGCCGGGAGGGAGAGAGGGGTGGAGGCAAGGTCTTCTGAGGTTTGGTTTTACTTCTCATTATCCTTGTTTTGACTTGATTGATAGTAAATTAAATTGATTTTGTTTCTTCCCCGAGTTGAGCTTGTCTTTTGCCCGTGACCATAAGTGGGGAGTGATCCCTCCCTGTCCTTGTCTCGACCCACGAGCTTTTCTTTATATTTTCTCCTCCTCATCCCACCAGGGCTGGGGGGAATGAGTGAACGAACTGCTTCGGCTGGGGTTAAACCACAACACATAACCACTACAGTGAATGTGACCCTTTAATATCAAGGCTTACTGGAACACAACTTCTGGATTTTTTTCTCTTTAAGCCACCTCCTACCACATTCTTCTTGGAAGTGCTTGCTTATGTATTTGTGTACCTGTCAGTAATGATAACCTGTCTTCCCATCTCATAAAAAAACCCTTTTGTGATTATCAAAGGCTTTTTGATAAACTGCAGCATGAGGACAATGTGACAAGCAAAGCAAATTGCAACAGAGCCAGAACAAGCACTTGCTGTGAGTGACCTGCACTGCTACTGCTAATATGGCAACATTTTGTACTAGCACATTACTGAAACCAGTCCAAATTCCCCAATTGTTCTGAGGGCAATTTGTTTAAGTAGGAAAGCAGCACTTAAGGAATACTGTGGAGAAGGAAAATGCTGCACCCTTAAGGTTACAATGTGAGAAGTGGACCAGTCTTTTGAGAGTTGGCAGCACATAATGTCTATCTGAAGGGCATAAAACTGCAAGGTAGTACAACTTATACATGGAGAGAGGAGAGAAAGCCTCAAAAATTCAAACAGATCATGCATGATCAGTTGAAATCATACCACTGTTTTCTGATGGCCCATGAATCCAATAAAAAGTACAACCAGATGTTTCTTGAAGAATCAAGCCATAAGAAAGTGTTCTCTCCCCACTCAATGCAGTTATCTTTATCATTTTAATGCTGATGTTGCTAGTCAAAACTTTCTTCTTTATTATTCCTTTTCTTATTTTGACCTAAACCATGCTTGACTTCTGGCTACAAGGCAGTGCATCTGTCATGGTTTAAGCCCAGCCGGTAAGAAAGCACCATGAAGCCACCCACTCACTCCTTTCCCCCAGCCCTGGTGGGATAAGGAGGAGAAAATATAAAGAAAAGCTCGTGGGTCGAGACAAGGACAGGGAGGGATCACTCACCACTTATGGTCACGGGCAAAAGACAGGCTCGACTCTGGGGATAAACAAAATCAATTTAATTTACTACCAATCAAGTCAAAACAAGGGTAATGAGAAGTAAAACCCAAATCTTAAAAACACCTTCCCCCCACCCCTCCCTCCCCCCCGGCTGAACCCCACTCCCAGTCTTCTCTCCCTCTTCCCCCCGGCGCGCAGGGAAACAGGGGCTGGGGTTGGGGTCAGCTCGACACACCTTGTCTCTGCCGCTCCTTCCTCCTCAGGGGGAGGAGGACTCCTCACCCATTCTCTGCTCCACCGTGGGGTCACTCACAGGGGAGACAGTCCCTTACGAATTTCTCCAACATGAGTCCTTCCCACAGGCTGCAGTTCTTCATGAACTGCTCGAGCGTGGGTCCTTTCTGCAGGCCGATTGTCAGTCACAGATGACTCCAGCACAGCCTTTCGCAGTTCTTCATGAACTGCTCCAGCGTGGGTCCTTTCTGCAGGCCGATCGTCAGTCACAGATGACTCCAGCACGGCCTTTCGCAGTTCTTCATGAACTGCTCCAGCGTGGGTCCTTTCTGCAGGCCGATCGTCAGTCACAGATGACTCCAGCACGGCCTTTCGCAGTTCTTCATGAACTGCTCCAGCGTGGGTCCTTTCTGCAGGCCGATCGTCAGTCACAGATGACTCCAGCACGGCCTTTCCCATGGCGTCCCAGCCATCTTGGGGGGCATCCCCCTGCTGCGGCGTGGGGTCCTCCCTGGCCTGCAGGTGGGCATCTGCTCCACTGCTCACCTCCATGGGCTGCAGGAGGACAGCACCATCGCTGATGGGCTCAGCCTTGGCCAGAGCCAGGTCCAACTTGGAGCCAGGGAAGCCTCTAGCAGCTTCTCACAGGAGCCACCCCTGCAGCCCCTCCCCCGCTACCAAAAACCTGCCACACAAATCCCAAACAGCATCATTTTCCACGTCTTTAAAAAGAAAGGACACCATATTTGCTTAATGCACTTTGAAAACTTCAGTTATGGGGGAATCCTGAAGAATTACCAGAACTGCATGTAGGCCAACTTCCCCAGTAGCCAACATTGCTCATCCCCCAGGCCCTGGACCTCAACCAGTATGGACATTTTTCCTTTGCAAAACTTCTCTGAAGTTTAGCAGATAAGTGCTTCCAAATTGCAGCGAGAGTAACCATGTCTCTTCCTCTGCAAGGTTGTATCACACACCAAAGCTAAAAAATGTATCATTGTGATCACAGAACAAGAATATTTTAAAGATATGAAGCTGCCAATGCATTGTTTCAAACTCCCATTACAAGTTATCAAGCTCAAAAAGAAGATGCTAGGCCATGTCAGAAAGGGCAGAATGTTATTGCCAAAGAATGAATAAGACAAGGTTCAAAGAACCACAGAACCACAGAATGGCTGAGGTTAGAAGGGTCCTCTGGAGGTCACGTTGTCACATGTTCATGCTAAAGCACGGCCACAAATAGCTGTTTGCAATGGACCACATCCAGGCAGCTTTGATCTCCAAGAACAGAGACTCCAGCAGCTCTCTGGGCAACCCATGCCTTATAAGCCCCTTGTGTTCATCTCACAGTTGGACAACTTGTCCAGAAGGATGCTGTGAGGGACAGTATCAAAAGCCTTGCTAAAATCCAGGAATGTTACACCCAAACACCTTGCCTTCACCCACTAGGCCAGTGACCTTATCTTAGAAGGATATCAGATTAGTTAGGCAGTACTTGCCCTTTGTGAACCCATGTTGACTGTACCTAATGATTACATTGTCCTTGAAATGCCTTTCAATAGCACCCAGTTGGATCTTCCTCATAATTTTTCCAGGTACTGAGGTTAGACTAACAGGTCTGTAGTTTCCTGGATATTCCCAGAAACACAGCATGGGAATGGTTCAAAGCTGTGTCAGGGGAGATTCAGACTTGATATTAGGAAGCATTTCTCTAACAAGAGGGTAGTCAAACACTGGAACAGGCTCCCTAGAGAAATGGTCGATGCCCCATGCCTGCCAGTGCCTTAAAAAGAGGCATTTGGACAATGGCCTTCATAATGTGCTTGAACTTTTGGTCAGTCCTGAAGTGGTCTGGCAGTTGGACTAGATGATTGTTGTACGTCCCTGCCAACTGAACTATTCTATTCTATTCTATTCTATTCTATTCTATTCTATTCTATTTTATTCCCTTATGCCCTTCTTGTAAATTGGAATAATGTCGAGTATCTTCCAGTCAGTGGGGACCTCCCCATACTCTCAAGACCTTTGGTAGATGATAGAAAGGCATCCTGCAATAACATCTACCAGCTCCTGGAGTACTCTGGAATTAATCCCATGAGGTCCCATGGACTTATGAACATTCAACTGATACAGCTAGCCCCTTAAAATTTCTGTGTCCGCAAATGGAAAGTCACTGTTTCTGTAGACTGGACAGCCCAAACTCTATCATTAGTAGTAAAGACTGAGGCAAAAAAAGCATGTAATGCCTCTGCTCTTTCTGCATCCCTATTTACTCGGGGACCATCTTCAACAAGTATGGGTCCTCTATTTTCCTTAGACAGGAAAGGAGGCTGAGGGGCAATCTCATTGCTCTCTATGGCTTCCTGAGGGGTCCTGGAGAGGAAGGTGCTGACCTCCCTGGGATCCAGTGACAGGATGCGTGGGAATCGTTCAAAGCTGCATCAGGGGAGGTCCAGACTTGATATTAGGAAGCATTTCTTTACCAAGAGGGTGTTCAGGCACTGGAACAGGCTTTCTAGAGAGGTGGTCGATGCACCATGCCTGTCAGTGCCTTAAAAAGAGGCGTTTGGACAATGCCCTTCATAATAAGTTTTAACTTTTGGTCAGCCCTAAAGTGGAAGAGGCATTTGGACTGGATGATCGTTGGAGGTCCCTGCCAAATGAACTAGTCTTCTGTTCTGCTCTGTTCTATTCTATTTGTATTTCTACTTCTGTTCCTATTTCTATCCTATTTCCTTGTGCCCTTCTTGTAAACTGGAATAATGTCAAGTAGCTTCCAGTCAGCGGGGACCTCCCCAGACTCCCAAGACCTTTGGTGGATGATTGAGAAGGGTCCTGCCATAACGTCCACTAGCTCCTTCAGTACTCTGGGCTGAGTCCCAGCAAGTCTCCGTGGACTTAGGAACATTCAGCTGACGCAGTGGGCCCCTTACAATTTCCGTGTCCGCAAATGAAAGTCACTGTTCTGCAGTCGCGGTCCTCCATATCAGAGGACTGGACAGCCCAAGGTCTACCATTAGTATTAAAGACTGAGGAAAAAAAAGCATTGAATGCCTCTGCTTTTTCTGCATCCCTGTTTGCCAGGGGACCGTCTTCCTCAAGTATGGGTCCGTGGTGGGTTGGCCCTGGCTGGATGCCAGCTGCCCACCAAAGCTGCTCTACCACTCCCCTCCTCAGCTGGACAGGGGTGAGAAAATACAACGAAAGGCTCATGCATCAACATAAGGACAGGGAGGGATCACTTGCCAATTACCATTGCGGGCAAAACAGACTTGACTTGGGGAAAAAAAAATCATTTACTACCAATCAAATCAGAGTAGGATAATGAGAAATAAAAACTAAAACTTAAAAACACTTTTGCCACCCCTTCCTTCTTCCCAGGCTTAACTTTCCCCCTGAATTCTCTACCTCCTCCCCGCTCCAAGCAGCGCAGGGGGATGAGATCCTTGGACCTCCTCTTGCTATTAACATACTTAATAAAATCCTTTCTTGCCATCTGGCACAACAATAGCCAGTTGCAACTCTAGTGGAGCTTTGGCCTCTCGTGTCTTCTCCCTGCATATGCGAAGGTCAGCTCTGTAATCTTCCTGCAAAGCCCGACCTTGCCTCTAGTGATCCTCCAATCTCTGTTTCCTCGGGAGTTCCAAGAGGAGTTCCCTGCCGAGCCAAGCTGGTCTTCGGCCCCGCTTGCTTGCCTTGTGACACGATGGGATGGCCTGCTCCTGTGCTTCTGAACGGTGGCTCTTCAAGACTGACCAGCACTCATGGACCCCTGAGCCCTCAAAAGCGGATTCCCCGGGGACCCTACTAAGGATTCTTGGGCAGCCCTGCCCTGCTGCTTGGGAGTGGGAGGCTGGGAGAGTGCGAGGGACGCGTCGCCTGCTGCAGCACTTGGGTGAAATGACATCGCGGCGCACCCCGAGAAACCCTCCTCCCCTTTGGCTTTCCCGCACTGCCCAGACAGCGTTGGAAAGCATTCCCTGCTGTGGGTTGCTCTTTGGTCGCGAAAAACACACGCGTCCTGGAGAACATCACAGTGTTTATTGTAAGCAGAAGAGGCGGATGCTGAGGGGCTGCAGCAACAGCCTGCGGTTGCGTCGGCGCGGAGGAGCCGGGCGCTTGCCGGCAGTCAGCGGGCTTGGCTGCCGAGAAACGCTGGGTGCAGGAACCTGCTGGGAGGTGGTGTTGGAGGGCCCCTGCTTCCGTGCACTGTCAGCCCCCACAGGCCTGCTTCTGCCAGCCGAGGGCTGGTTGGTGGTGGGTGGGGGGTGGGGGGAGCGGCTGGGGGCCCTCGCCATCGTCCTGCACAAGTGGGCAGGCAAGCTGACCACGTACTCCTGGTAGTCTTGTCCCCCCGCACAGAGTGCAGCAGCTAGTCCAAAGGCTGCCTGCAGAGTGGGCACTCAGCTACCCTCCTGGCCCACTGCTGGATGCAGGTGAAACAGAAGGAGTGGAGGCAGAAGGCCACGTAGGCTGGCTTCTTCATGTCTCCCAGGCAGATGGGGCACCAGGAGACTGCTGGTTCCTCCACCCGCGCTGCCTGGGGCGGCTGGCTCGTGCCGCCGTCCCTTGCAGCAGAGCTGCTCTCCGCCATGTCTTCCTCGGCACCCAACGCTGTGTCCTGCCAAGAGAGGTGTGCAAAGCACTGGAGCT
>NW_010972687.1:10918480-10932426 GCF_000737465.1 Haliaeetus leucocephalus | reverse complement strand
AGAAAAGGAAGAGAGGGCAGGGTCACTGTCTGGCCTGTGGAGGGGTGGAAGAAGTGCCCAGGTCCCTCAAGAAGGAAACCCTCCCAGCTCCCCAGGGTGAGGTGTCCCCGACCAGCTCACCTCTGCTGCTGCGAGCGTGCCTCCTGGGTGCCCCGGCTGCCTGAGCCTGGCAGGGCCGGGCTGGGGAAAATCCTTTGACGGCTCTGGCGTTGGACACGGAGAGCTGCAACGAACAGCTCCCCGAGCACGACACCAGCGCCAAGGCCTCGCTCAGTGCTCCAGACCTCGCGATCTGCTCGGCTGGAGTGCGGGCACGAGCCGGCTGGGGGGAGCCTCAGCGCCCGAATATAAGCAGTGAGGGTCACGTGGTCACGATCCATCGCTCGGGGACATCAACGTCCATCACTTGGGGACATCACGATGGGCCATCCTCGCCCACGGCGCTCGCCCCAGCAGCGCTGCGGCCCCAGCGCACACGTCTGGGGTTACCGCAGCACCACTGCCCGCTCCATCCTCCCCGCCCCCCCCGTCTTGTGCTCAGCACCGGTGTTCCACACCAGTCACGGAGGCCTCGGATGTGTCTTCCCAGGGCCCCGTCAGGTCACTGTGGCTGGGCAGATGTCTCCAGGCACATACGGCAAGAAGATTCATTTGGTAACACATCGTGTCTCCCTTGGTCACTCAACACTCCAAACCTTGCGAACTCGCTCAGCTGGAGTGCAGGCATGAGCTGGTTGGGTGAGGTTCAGTTCCAGAATATAAGCAGCGAGGGACGCCTGGTCACAATCCATCACTCAGGAGATGCCCAAACACTTGGAGATGTCTCAGTCCATCCCTCAGTGACATCAGAACTCATTGCTTGGGGACTCAGTGAAATCAGAACCCAATGTCCTCAGCCGTTCCTCACAGGACATGCCTTCAAGGCCTTTAACAAGCTTTGTTGCCCTCCTCTGGATGCATTAAAGTACCCTTACATCCTACTTAAGTTGTGGGGCCCAGAACTGCACACAGTACTCAAGGTGAGGCTGCACCAACTCTAAATACAGTGGGATAATCACCTTTTTTGACCAGCTGGTTATACTGTGTTTAATGCTTCACATTGCATGTATGGCTCCATTTGCTTAACTTGCCATTTCCCTGTGAAAGCTTAAAAGTTGATCAAAGACTTGCATGAACCGAAGAGTCTCATGATTCTCAATAACACTATGATCTTCACAGAAATTGAGCTGTCACAAGCCTTAAGAATAGTAAGCCTTGAGTGCAGTAGCAGGATTTGCACTGCAAAATGCATGGAAACGATGTTTTTCACAAAAGGTGTGTGGTCAAATTTTCTGTTGGTGTAAATGGGCGTAAATTCTGCCAGAAGTGGCATCTGCTATCCATATTGTGCCTGTAGGAGAAGGAGAGAGAGAATGAAAAAGAACAAGATTAATTTCCAGTAGTTTTTTCAACTCTTTTTTTCTAGAATGCACATGTTCTCCCCTGCTGACTGCCACCATGTAGTCATAATTAAGCACAAAGGTCTTCAGGGAGCAAACAATTGGCATTTAAATCATTTTGTCATTCCAGGTGTCCTTTAACTCCAGTGGAAACCTGCCTCACTGTCATCCCCAAATTCTCTCTGGCAACAACCATGGCACAAATGCACCATTGCTTGGAAAAATTTTCCTCCCCCTTCCTCCCTCCCACTCCTTTCCCAGCAAATCTGGAAAGGTCTAAGTGGAACTGCTAGTGTCAGTTTACCTTAAGCGTAGATGGCAGGAGATACTTTCTGCAGTTCCCTCAGGGGAAGGTGAATGAGATTGCACAGATCATCTGCCCAGTCACAGTGCTTTATTAGGGGAGAGTGCCTCAGTAAGTCTCCTACTACAGCTATTACAACAATGAGAGCCTAATCTGATGATCAGGGAAAACACTCTGAACAATCCACAAACTTGGAAAATGCCACAAGGATTCTTTCAATTCCTTAAGCTATGGTGTAGCCAGAGAACGACTTTTTCCTTGTTCCTATTTTAAATAAATAATAATTTAAAAAGTTTACTCTAGTCACAGTAGTTTTTCATATGTTCTGAAATTCTGCTTCGAGTATGCAGAATTTTAGGAAGAAATCCTCTCTGTTAAGAAACCCAAATAAACAGCAGTGATGCTAATAGAGTGTTACCAAAAAACAAGAAGTCACCATTCCCCCTTTGGAGAGTTAGAGAAATCCACAGGACAGAAAAGTAGAAATGGGAGCCAAGAGGCAGAGTTTAGATTATGTACACAGTCTAGGAGAGAGAAAAGCACTATACTTAAATATTATCAATCTCAGTAACAGTAAGAATTTTTTTAAGGATGGGCATACTGACAGGCAATAATGCCAAGTATATGTAACATATGCCAATGTCTCTTGATTGGGGTTTAAAGGTTGAAAAAGAGAGAGATGATAATGAGAAAATTATTTTGAGCAACTGTATTTAGGTTTGGTTGCAACACATTTGAATTTTATTGCCTATAAATCAACTGCGTGGTAAGGATGCAGCAAGGACAAGCATTATCATCTAAAAGCTGGTCTTTCTTTATGCATTACAATTCCTGTGCTGATATCTTACTGGCTTTGTAGCATTTCAAAGCTATTAGCTCTTAATTTGCTTTTATGTTGATAGACTACAGTACAGGAATACCAGTAGCAAATACACAATATTCTAATACTCATATGTTTTTCTTTGATCCAGAGTTAATCTCTGAAAAAATACTTTATAGGTAATCAACTATCCACTCCACACCCACAGTATTTCTGCTGAAATGGCTTCTTGTCTTAATTATATTTTATAAAATGGTTATGAGACCTGTTATCTGGTGACAAATCATTTTAAAATAACATCCTGTTATCTTTCAGGCAAAGCTTTTCAAAAGGCTTGTTCTCTGGTTATTGATAAAGCTTTTCAAAATTACTAGTCTATCAGTCGTAAGAGACAGTTAAAATAAATTCACTTTCTGCTGGCACTTCTTGCTCCCAGCTCAGCATGTTGGCAGGGTGTGAGCATTGCCCATGGGGTCATGCCCCAGAGAAGGTGCCTTCTCACACAGCTGAAGCAGGAGGGAGGTCTGGCAGGGTAAGACACAGAGTCAAGCACACAGCTCCTGCAGGAGAGGTCCCATGGTCAAGTGCTGGGAAAGGTCATTAGGCACACTACCTAAGACCTCCTCTTTCATTTCAGACCTTTCCTCTGTCAAACACAGCCTAGGACTTACTGTGACGCTTGGCAACATGGTTTGTACTAGCCTGAAAAAATTGAGAGAAGGACATGGTCTATCTGTGTCCAGCAGCCTGCAAAAAATTAAATTTAGGGGAAAAAAAACAGGTTTGTGTTCACTACAAAGAAGTCCTGTGTGTTCACTTGTCCAAGAGTCATTATGTACATTCAGAAACCAGCTGTCTTTCATGAAAGAAAAAATAGTAATGATCTCTATAGTGACCATTTACCTAAAAAACTTCTATATATAGAACAAAATGTTTGCAAGACCTTCCTGCCTTTTGCACCATTTGAGAGTTACCCTGCAGCACGTTTCTCTAACTCCTCAACTTCTGCAGTGCCCAACGTCCCAAACTGCTGCTTATCTCCTCCATATTTCAGTCCATACTGGTTTCCACACTAATCCTGGAGTTTCGAAGGGCCTCCCATTTCCTAACTATCCTCTCTCTCTGAGTTTGCTTCTTAGAAAGCCCCTCAGCAGGGCCAGATGAAATGCAGGCAGAGCGGGCAGGTGCTTCAGACAGCAAGCTGCCTATTTTGCCCACTCAGCCAGGAGTGGGGAATGGCCACCTGAGCACTGTGGGGGGTTGTATGGCACTGGGCAGCCCAGCCCTGATGATTGCCTTCACAACCTCAAGGGCCCAGCCCCATGGCCAAGGGAGAGTGCAGGGGTGCAGGATGGTAGGGCACACATGAAGCCCAGCTATTGCCCTGCCTTTTGTTTCTCCTCTCCTGTAGCATGGGTGCCACATCCCATGCCAGCCCAGCACTGCCTCTTTCCTTTCCTGGTGCAAATCTGGAGGTAGCAGCCTTCTCCCAGCCAGCACTCGCAGCAGCTGTCTAAGAGGTCCAGGGAGCTGGGAGATTGCAGTCCACCTGTGGGGGAAATGAGGTGGTAAGCAGAAGCTGGAGGAGAGCAATTTCCAGCAGGGGTGGGAAGGGCAACTGTGTGGGCTGGAGAACAAATTTGCACGGGATGATTTGAGAAATACTCTCTTACTCTCAGGTATAGACACTCCAGCATCTGCTGACCCTGCCAGCCTCCTCTTTTCTGATGGCGCAAAGCTAGCTTTGCTGCTCTGGTGCAGGCAGGAGTGAGTTACTCTGTGCTCTTCCACAGGAACCAAATTCAGCTGTGCCTGCATTGCTAGGAAGCCCTGTCCCAGGGCCACCTGCTGCGTGCCGTTTCCCACCTCCCCGCCACCATCTCTTGGCATCCCACCCAGCACCTTCTGTACCTGACATGAAATTAAGCTCTAAAAGCAGGATTTTTAGATCTGTTATGGTCACTTTCTACACCCTTCATCTCATGTTTCTCTTCCTGCTTACAAACAGGCCGCCCTTTCAGTTATGAAAGTGGAATAATTCCACCAACATTTCTGGAGATACATTGTTTATCCAGCCATGATTGTCCAATTGTTGTGGACTTGGTTGCTTCTCAGTCAATATTTCATTTGTAAGTAAGCTACATAAATAACTTGACTGATACAAAGTAGCAGGAAATAACAATGAAATATTCTTTGAAACATACTATAGAGAACTTGTCTGTGCCAACATCTTTATGATTAGAGTCCAAACATAGATTTCCTGTTCTTTAACTTCAGTTCTCATCACTGTTTTGCAAGCATTTACCCATAACAGATTATTCTGCTTTATTACAGAAGATGGCAGTGATATGAGGAAAATTAAAACCCAGGATGGTTTATCTTCACACCAAGATAGAGCAGTACAAAACATAGGAGAAAAGTAATCAGGTTGGTGGGTTTTTTTCCTATAGCATGAACTATCTTGAAAATACACCAAAAATGGCTACACCGTTTTCAGAAAAAAACTCTCTTGATCGTCAGCAAGATGTGTTGAATTCAACCTGTGGCCTGAGCCCACACAGCATAACCATATCAGTTATGCATCTGGGGCTTCCACACACAACCTCTGAATCTTATTGAAAGTTTCTCCGCAGCTCTGAGGTCCCTGTGAGTTCATTTTTCCAATTCTTTTTCGGTGGCAGAGCCACCAGTCCACCTCGCTGGGTTGCCAGGTTTCTGTCCCTTCTTTGCACTACAGGGATCCTGCAGCTGCAGGAAAGCCTGTGAGTCACCAGTGGTAGAGCCAGACCTGCTCTGGGGATGTCTGGCTGACTGGCTGGACCTCATGGCCACATTGAGATGACTGGGGTAGACTCTGGAGGGCACAGACCTCCCTGGGGCCCTTCTCTTTTGTCAGTAGCCAGATCTGGGGTGGAAGTATCTGTCATATTCCTGTCACTTTGGTAACAACTGCAGTATCACAAATAAAAGGAGTTTTGTTTTTTTCTTTGGTCACTTTCTTCTGTAAGGACTTCTCATCTGAGTGCCCTATTGCAGTGGAAAGGTGATTTGCTGCAACCCAAAACTTACAGAAAAAGGGAGTGAGAGAAAGCCTGCTCCAGTTTACCCCACTTATTCTCAGACATTTGTTCTGTATTCTTTACATTTATCTAAAATAAAGTAAATTAAACAAAAATAGCTGTCTGCCAGCACAATGAAAATGGAGACTTAAGAGACACCTCTGCTGTATTAACAGGCAGCCAGCCTGCTTCCTTCCCCATAATACCTTGCAGATTTCCTTCAATGTTCTTAGGTATTTGACTGAGATACAGAGCATATGTCTTATCCTGTTTTGTTGCTCTGCACACACTGTTGTGTTCATCCCCCCACCTTTTCACTTCCAGCTTTATGGATAAACACAATCTGCTAAATATTTGCAAGAATGAAATATTGGCATAATTAAAAGCTAAGTGCCTGTGACCTTTCTGCTTTGTTTTCTCAAGTACTGTCAAGTGCTGTCACATTTTCATCATTACACTTTCTTAAAGGCCTTTTTAAAAATAGGACAAAATTTGGTTGGCAAGATGTGTTTCTAGGACACTTAGCAATAAGTTATTGTTTCATACCTGATGTGTTACACTACCTCTAGTTTTTCTATAACATCCTTTCAGGCTGCTCCTAACGTATCTTAAAGGATACCTCACATCCCACCAAAACAGTTCTTTACAATTAGAGCTAATTGGAACATTAATTTGCTCTAGCCAATTTTCAGTTGAACTCTATAGAGGAATCCTCTCCTATTATTTTTGGATGAGGTTTGTTAAACATTGGTTAAAGGCAGAATCATTAGTATGGAAAAACACTCTCAGACACATACTCTTCTCTAACAGCCTGTGTTTTAAAGCCAAATTAGAGTATTAAAGCAGTTCTTTTCTGTTTGCATTTTCACCAAGTATATCTAAGCTTGAAATACCAAGAAGCATACATATTACCTCGATTAGATCCTCAAAGAGATGGGAATTAGGCTTTAAAAGGCATTTGAGGATGTTGGTTAAAATGCCTTCTTCAGTAGATAATGCAAATAGCTTCAAGAGCGTTAGGGCAGTAATACACTTTTCATCTGAAGCCATTTCCCATTTCATGTTATAGCAGATTTTATTGGTTATAAATTCACAGACCTTACTCTGCACAGAGAGGCCTAACCTTGCTAGAGGAAGACAAGAGAGTGAAGTAACAGAACTGATGTCCTCAGGGCCCAAACACATCCCTGTGTCTGCAGGCCAGTGTGCTGGGCTGCTCCAAAGGTGGGGCAAAAGTCTGGACATGTCCTCCTTCGTTTTGCCCCTCTGATGTATTATCTGCTATAAAATCAGGATCCTGGATTCGACAGAGAATAGTGCACCACTATTCATCTCCCAGCAATATACACTCAAAAAGACATTTTTTTCTTTTGAGTGTATTTGTATATCACCGATGAGGAACAGCAGCAAGTATGTTTTCCCTGTGGTTGCTCAAGGCAAATTCCTCCTGTATCTGCCAAAACTGGGCAAAGCCTAAGTTTTGTGTGTTATAGAAAGACAGACCATAACAATTCATCACCAAGTAGGATATTTTATAAGAAAGTATGTTTTTCTGAGCTCTGCAACACTCTCTGTCAGGTAATCGTGCCATGAACACACATGCCATCCTGGGGGAACGCAGTGCCCCTTCTGAGGGCACAAGGATTAGTTTCCCATCTCAAGAAGCGATGCTGAGCACTACCTATGGCATCAAACAGGAGGTTCCTAATTTAGACAGTAGGGGAGTTGATCTGACAAGAATCTTCTGAACTAATCTAGCTTTATCTTCCCAAGTGTTACATCTTTATTTTGGTAAAGACCAAAAAATGTTAATAGATTTGGGTATAAGAGGCAAGAAAAATGATACAGTTACTGTAAATCAAAATGCAAATGCAACACAAACTCAAAGATTCCTCACCTTGTTCAACTAAATCTGATCCAGTGTTTTGCATGCTTATGCATGTCTGTGCTAGGTAGGGTGAGTTATTTTTTCTTAAGTCTTTCTTTTTGTTTTAGCTGAAGTCCTCTATAAGGGTTCATTAGATTTGTTCAATCCCCAAAATTTTAATAGATGCAAATTGTTAAGTTTGTCAATGGAAAATAAATCTAAAATCACACTCTAGTAGTGGTACCACAGGACCTTCAAAGGAACTTAAAAACTAAATTTCCCAAGGGCACACCTGCTGAGAAACAGAGTTAAGCTTTCTAAGTAGGCATCAGAAATTGCTGGAGGGAGCTTTTCAAAAGTGAAAGAGCAGTAGAACTGCCAAAGCCAAGCACAGTCTCAAAGGTAGACTTTTCTGTAGCACACCTCACCAGACCATTGAAACACTTTCCTTCCCAGCCGTACTGCACATAGACCGAGTACCAGCTCAGGCCAAAGTTTGGCTGACTCTGTATGTGTGTTTGAGTGTAGATGAACAGTCCTTGTCTGTATTTTCCTTAAATTTGTTAATTAAAGTCTGTGTTATATCATTCTTTCAGAAATATTATGTCAAATTTTTTTTTTTTAAAGGACTCGATCAAGGTGTCTTGAAACACCTTCTGAAATCAATACTTTCTGTACATTTCATAACCCCATGGAATACTGATATTGACATATGGAAACAGATATTCTCATCACAGAGGCCGGTCTCTGTCCTTGTGTATACAGTCATATTTTCAGCTCTGCTACATATTCAAAGCACTGCTCTGCCTTCACTACGGTTGGCTTTAACTCTTTTTGAAGAATGTTCTTGCCCTGCTAACACTTTAATTTGCTACTGAATTTCAACTTAGCCATTAACAGGAAGCGCTAGAGCAGAGCCTAGGTATTGATTTTTGTTTGGACTTTGTTTGCTTTTGTTTTTAAGAATGTTTTGAACAAACAACCCAGACCTGGAAGGAAAAACCCAAAGTAGGGCAGCTTTGGGTCCTGGGAACATCTCACTGCCCCCCTCCCCTCACACACTTATGGAACAACAGAGAAGTAGGGTACAGAGATAGAGAAGGAGAAAAACATAGACTGTATAAATTAAACTGGGCTTGTATTATACATTCTACCCTACTGAATGACTCCCAGCCCTGGAAGCTCATTTCATTTTGGCAGGGTGGAAATTGCCCAGTAACAGCAAGAGTGAAAAGGTGGATCATTTTTTTACTGCCTCACAACAAGCCACTTGAGAGATTTGAAATTACTAGGTCACAGTCTCTGGATTGAAACACTCCAAGAATCCTGTCCTTTTGTTTGAAACAAGAATTAAAATCTCAGACAATGATTAAATCGTGGAAACCCTGATCCCTCAGACAGTAGCTAAGCCACAGCATGCTAACTGCAGAAAGCTGGATACAATCAATGTGAACATGAAACACCAGGGCTTACTAGGGTATCTATAGGTGCCTGTGTGGAGTCTATTTCTAGCTTTCTTTTACAGTGTTTTATTTATTAACATTTTGCCCAAAAAGAAACCAGCACATTGTTTTCAGGGGGTATATAGCAAGACCAATTGTTTTTTTCTTGCAGTTACAGTGCAAACAGAAGAGCATGAGTAACAATCATGGTCAAATAATAGCGATCAAAATCAGTAGCCCACGATGTGTTGATATTTCAAGTTTGTTGATTCAGTGGATTCTATTTTGTCATTTGGTGAATGGGCTTTTTAATTGATACTGTTTGTTGCTCAAATAAGAGTGCTTGTTATATGCAGTTTTGGCATAAATGGCTTTGGGAGAAAATAAATCAAGATTATTTATGTCATGAATTACACTTTCTTTTTGTCTTCGTTGTACAGTATATAGCAGGAAGTGGCTGAAATATCTAATCTTTGTTATCGGAGGCAATAAGGTTATCTGGGCTCCAGAGTTAATCTCTTCTTTGCAGACCTTTCTGCAGTCACCACTGTCATGCTACAGACACCCGTCCTGATCCCCCCCCAGGCTGTTTACCAGCCTGTGCAGAAGGTTCTCCTGTCATTTAGCCTGTAGTTATCTCCTTGTTCCCCCTATCACCCTCTCCTTGACAGCCCAGATGTCCTTTAAGTCTTTAATAAGCTAAGAATGGTCTAAAATGCAATAGAGGAATGCCCCTCCCCTAAAGCAGGGGCAGATTTCTTCTTGGCTCCAAGTGGCTTGGAAAATCTAGTTATGCATCCCACTACAGAAAAAAAGAAAAAAAGGAAGAAAAAATCAAGCAATTACATTTACAAATAATCCCACGTGGCACTTTTTTATTGTTTGTTCTTATGAGCAGGACCATGTGGCAAGGCTCATATGTCCAAAGCCACAAAAGGCAACATTCTCTTTCAGATATTTCCAAACACACAGCTGAGAGCTCTCCCATGTGCAGTTCTCCCGTGGAGAGTAATAAGGGTTGCTTCACATGCATTAGGTGTAAAAACAAACTGTCAGTCACCTTATAGCTCAGATGAGAGTGTCCTCCTGATTAATAGAAGTATTTGCAGCAGCTGCACCTGAGTGCCTCTTGGGATCCTTAGTGATTACAGCATACCCAACCCACAGCATGGTTAACACAGACCATGGATAAAAAGGAAATCAAACCTTGTTCTAACTTAACAGGAAAACAGCTGGAGAGTTAAAATCTGCTCTACAGATGTGTGCTCCGGGCCTGATAGTCCTACAGCAGCTCCTATAGCAGCTCACAAGTGACCGAGAAAGATACGCTAACAATGGTGGCAGTGGTAGGCTAAAGTTATTTCAGTTTTCCCCCACTCCTATGGCCCAGTGCATGTGAAATCAGTATATGGAAACTAGAGGAGGTCACCTAATTCTCCTGCAGTCAAGAGAAGCCACAGTCTTTGTACTGTAGTACAACTGGGAATTAAATTCTGTGAGAAATACAGAAATGCACTATCCCCCAAATTTGTTAAAGATTGTCACACGTGCAAACATATGCTCTGCCTTCTTCTATCAGTCAGCTCTTTTATTTTTCCCTTTAATAATTTGTACGTACCAGACAAGACAAATTGACCTACAGGTTTCCACAGACATAACACATGACTCATGATTCAGACTCATCTGGGACACTGATTAGGTCTGACTGATTAGTTCTAACACTGAACCTGGTTTTTTTCCTCCCCTTCCCATTCATTGCAATGTGGTTTGGTTTTTTGATTTAGAGGGGACAGCTTGAAAGTGGGGCAAAGACAGATGAAACATTCTGCATTAGAGTGGAGTGCTATTCAGTAAGAAACTGTCCTGTGTAAGAAGCTCTTATGGGATAATCTTTCTTTCTAAGGACTCTTCAAAATATTTTTAACTTGAATGTCTGGTTTTTAGAGGACTCCTGGAAAATTCATAGAGCCGAGAATGTCCCAGTGTAACTGTGCAGGAGCGAGCAGATTTGTACTGGCAGCAAAGCTAACTGCTGGGCATAGTATATTCAGTATAGGCTGACATATGAGTTATGATCTAATTGCTTCTTTTTTTTTGGTGAACATTTTCTACTCATGTCTAGTGAAAGTACAGCTGTAACACCTTAAACGTCTCCATCACTTTCAATAAATTTCTGTCATGGTAGCAGGTGTATTTATGCTAAAGTTGAAAGAAAAGGATAGCACACAATAAACCTAATCAATTTTAGAAAATGGCAAATTGCTGTGACTCCAGCATGAAAAGCAGGGATGCATACCCAATCAAGTAGGCATGTAATGTATGAATAGTCTGTATGTACTGGAATAGCAGCAGTAACTATACATAAAGCCCACAATTAAGAGATTTCTATCTTAAATCTATTCCAGAATGGGTGTCTATAAAGGGCTTAAGCAATTTTGCATTGTCACTGCAAAGAAGGGAAGTGGATTAAGAAGTCTTCAGTGGAAAAATAACTTAAATAAAATTGCAAGCTTTTAAAAAAAAAAATCTATTTGTGTTATCAGTGAGATGACCTGAAAATATGAAGTATGATACCTATATCTCAGAAGGGGAGGTAAGGAACCTGAAAATCTGTATGGCCATTACCATATCTTCACCAACATGCTACACTTTGAGGTGAAGATAAAGCTAAATAAGTGAAGATGCGTGGAAAATGCAGAAAAAATGAAACATTATTAGGCCAAAGTTTCACCATGCCAGACTACCCTGATATGTCTATGCAATGCAGCAAGTCTAACACACCTTGACTGTGTAAATCTTTTGCTATGATATGAGAAAGTAGTTAAACTGAAGAAGACAGAAATGAGAAAAACTTGGACAGTAAGAGAGATTGAACTGAGCAATGGCAGACAGCAGTTCTGAACATGCCCAGCTGGGAGTTGCAAGTTCAGTTTCTAAATGATGACTGAACCATCATATGCTATTTGTACTGTCAGCGAATTAATGCCAATGAAAGAAACTATGCTGTTTGCACACCCATCTCAAGTACTTCTGCACACTCTTTCCCACACCTCTGCTGCTTGCGTTCACATTCAAACACCTCAAGTGTCCTCAGAGACCCAGCACAGACTCAGAGTCCAGGACAAAGGATGGATAAAGTAGCTCCTGGCTAATCGTTTTTTTCTCTGAGCCTGGATAAGCTTCTGCCTCAATATAATGTTCCACAGAGAGCTCTTTGGCAGCCATCCTATGGGCCACACTAATGTCCAGAACCTCCACTAAACTGTGTCCCTTGTAGACCCCCCTTTCCCTGCTTCACTGCCATGACTTCATACCACTCACAGCTTCAGCACTGCTCACAAAATTACTACACAAAATAGTTGGAGAAGGATCATGAGTGAATAGTCCTTCAACTGTCTGCTAGCAATGCCCAAGTCCAGGCTGCAAAGTAAGGCTTAAGATCTACTCGCATGTACTACAACCATAGCATCTGCATAAAGAACACACTGGAACTGAAAATCTTATTCTTAGCAACCTTTTTGATTACACTCAAAGTAAATGGGCTCTTGTATCTTCTTTGAGTGCTTAAGTGTTGAGTGTTGCAGGATCTGTACTATGGTCAAGAACATCCCCTTCTTTTTGGTCAACATCTAACCCAAAGCATACACCTTGAAAAGTAAATTCAGAACTGAAGTTTTTCTTCCATTTTCTTTCTACCTATTGTAATAAAAAAAGTCATTAATTGGGCAGAAATACATGATTTTCCATTCCTGAAATGCAATTTTCATCTGCTAAACACTAGAGCTTTTATCATCTTCCATTGAAATACCAGTAATGCAAACTAGAAGGGAAAAATGTGTTTAGTAGTCGATGGATGATACTGACACAAATAAAGATGGACGTTCTTTGAAACTTTCAGATTATGAATGGGAATTTACACACCATAGCATTAGGAACTGAAAGAAGACCCAAAAAGGTAGGTAGGCTGGTTATAATTTCCATGACTGAAAAATGGCTGATTAAATATATGTATTAATACTGACACAAGAACTTATCTTGGCATTTACATAATAAAGTGAGAAAGGAAATATGGAGTCTATTGCTTATGAACACAGAAAAATATTCCAGATAAATATAAGTGCAGAAAAGTTAATCAGTCACAGCAGACGTTTATTTTGTCATTTCAGCACTGTCTTGTATAACATTCACTCAAAGAAGTGAGCAGATGTTATACAGAATGTAATGACAGCAACACACCCAGAAATGGAAGGAAGCCAAAAATAAGATAAGGCTTCTGGATGTTTCATTCACTGACACTCTGCTATAAAATACTCTTTGAAAACAATTTCAAAACAGTACAAAGCCATTTCTAGAAGATGGCATGGAAAGAGGCACACGATCAACAGAGAAACAGGATAGGAGCATCTGTTCCAATGTCTTCTACAATTGAAACATTTCTGTGTTCTCCATACAAGAGTTTACCTTTCATCTAAGAAACGCTCTCACGGCCATAGATTCTGTAATTGTTTTGCCAGTGAGTAAGATGAGGTGCAGAAACTAAGATACTTCTCTTCAATAAGCCTGTGGAGGACTTGTTCCTAATCTTGCCAGGCCTGACCCTTCCCCAGCGCTGCAAAGTCTTCTGGAACCGCTACTGAGGAAAGCTGTTTGATGGACCCCAGAGCAGCCCACTGCCATGTTAGATATTGAGATGTTAGTCACAGAGAAGTAGGCATCCCAGCAACTTCAGATGGTCACAGCAGAACAGACATTTACATCCTTTTCCTTTCATAATACAATTTGATTCAGTATCCATCAGTCAGCAGACTTGCAAGTGGTGTGCCAGTAGTGTGCACATACGTGACATTCGCATACAGAGGACAACTTATCAGAGGTACGACAGGCAAGTGTGCATGGATCCTCAGAGCTGAACTTACAATGCAAAATACCTAAATTCTGCTCAGACTCCACACTGGATGATCACCTGAGGTTCCTTCTCTATGCAGTCCTGTGCTGTCACTCTTACAGAGAAACTG
>NW_010972687.1:10917318-10918470 GCF_000737465.1 Haliaeetus leucocephalus | reverse complement strand
TATAAAAAATGTGAGAAGTGAGGAGAAGTGGGCTGTAAGGCAACTGTTTAGTAAGCTTGCTTTATATTATATACAGTTTGACAGGACACAAAGAATCAAGATTCAACTGCCCAGCTTCTTCATTCCTAAAAGCAGGTAGCAAAAGAGAAAGCCAAAAAGAGTCTTAGGTGAAACTAGACAATTTTGTACATCAAAAGGAGCATGAGTTTGCTCCACTTACTTTTGTGAGGCGCTAGTTATGGAGAATATAATAACCCTAGCCCTTCCACCTCCAGTAGTGTTAAACCCTGAGAGACAGCAATATACACATAGCAGCAGCAGCAGCCAGGCTAGACAGCTCTGCACCAGCACTCTGTGTTTGGGTGACTCGCACACCCAGGGAAACCATAGTGATGAAAATACAACAAAGAGGACACATGCCTGTGTAAAAGTGGGTCGATACACAACAGCATGTGTTTGGTGAAACACATGGTAAAACAGATTTTGGGGTGGGGGTGGGGGTGGGGGTTATTAAGGGACAAACCTGCCAGGGTTTTGGAAGAAGTGTGTTTTGGGGGCTAGATAAAGGGTAAGCAGCAAAGGGCAGGGCTTAATGGTAACCTGCCACTGAGGAGACATGTCAGGAGCAGGATCCCACCAGGGACCAGGTTATTCAACACCTTCAGTGAAGACCTAGAAAAGGCAGTAAAATGGTGATGTCTAAAGAAGCTGCTAAACTATTTGAAGAAAAGAAATACCATCCCACTGGCAAGGAACTCAAAAGATTTTTAAAAACTGTACTAAAGTAAGGTCAAATGAGTTTTACTCTGAATAAACATAAAGCATCTAGGCAAAAATAACCTCAGTCATGTTGACCCCTAACTCATGTTGAACCCTGAGCTAGCAATCAGGGCACAGAAAGGAGATGATGAGGTCACTGCTGACTATACCATGAAATGATCAGCTCTGCATGCAGCGGCAGTCAAAACAGACAATGAAATATTAGGCATCATTAGGAATGGAACTGAGGAAAGACAGAGCGTAATTTCTCCCCTATATAAAATTTTGGTTTGCCAAAGCAGCAAGTTGTTGGCCAACTGTCATGGTTTAACCCCAGCTGGTAACTAAGCCCCACAAAGCCGCTCACTCAATCCCCTCACAGTGCGATGGGGG
>NW_010972687.1:10914409-10916776 GCF_000737465.1 Haliaeetus leucocephalus | reverse complement strand
TATTTAGTCTAGAGAAGAGGAGGCTGAGGGGAGACCTTATCGCTCTCTACAACTACCTGAAAGGGGGGTGTAGTGAGGTGGGTGCTGGTCTCTTCTGTCAGGTGGCTGGAGACAGGACAAGAGGAAATGGCCTCAAGTTGAGGCAAGGGAGATTTAGGTTAGATATTAGGAAAAATTTTTTTACTGAGAGGGTTGTCAGACATTGGAATAGGCTGCCCAGGGAAGTGGTTGAGTCACCATCCCTGGAGGTATTCACAAAGTGCATAGACAAGGCACTCCATAACATGGTTTAGTGGGCATGGATGATGGTTGGACTCAATGATCTTGAAAGTCTTTTCCAACCTAAATGATTCTATGATTCTAATAGGTAAAGCAAAAGCCACGCACACAAGCAAAGCAAAACAAGGAATTCATTCACCACTTCCCATCAGCAGGCAGGTGTTCAGCCATCTCCAGGAAAGCAGGGCTCCATCATGTGTAACAGTTACTTGGGAAGACAAAACACCATCACTCCGAACATCACCCCTTCCTTCTTCTTCCCCCAGCTTTATATGCTAAGCACAATGTAATATGGTCTGGAATACCCCTTTGGTCAGTTGGGTCAGTTGGGTCAGTTGTCCCGGCTGTGTCTCCTCCCAACTTCTTGTGCACCCCCAGGCTACTCATGGGTGGGGTGGGATGAGAAGCAGAAAAGGCTTTGGCTCTGTGTAAGCACTGTTTGGCAGTAACTGAAACATCCCTGTCTTATCAACACTGTTTCCAGCACAAATCCAAAACATAGCCCCATACCAGCTACTATGAAGAAAATTAACTTTACCCCAGCCAAAACCAGCACACCAATGTAAAGAGCAAGGGCATCTCCGCTTCAAGGAAAGACTCCCTTTGCAGTCTGGAGGGCTTCGCAGTCTAGAGATGAGAAGGCTAAAGGGGGTAAGCTAAGGCTTTGCAAGTCTATAAATGCACTGAAAAAGCTGAATGCAAAACTGCTGTTTGCCGTACCCTGGGCTGTAAGGAGGGCATTCAATGACTTTTGTGATCTCCCCAGCTCACTTCTGGCTCAAGTGACTCCACAGGCAGGCATGCCCAGCCCTCCACACCTGCCCTCGCCCAGGGATCTCCAAATTTTGTCCTCCTCTCCAGCACATGAACACCTACACCCCCATATATGTCACCTCATTTCTGCATGACTATTGTCTTGGAAATTAGTTCATATTCCATAAATACATGCAAGTAATAAAAATTCACATTAACAAACATGAAAATTATCTTCTAATTAATTTAACAAAGTAGGTACCTGTGGTTTCTATTCTATTCTATTACTCATTTTTCATTTATGGTCTATACTTAGCCTTGCTATGTGCAGTTTTCTAATAGATACATAATTTATATTTTTATAATTATTATTATTTATAATTATTAATTTTTAATAACTCCCATGCTTCATGTTTGACCAAATGGAATCCTAATTAAAATACAAAGAATTACATAGCTGAACACTCTTTATATTGCAAAAGACTTGGCTGGGCATTATTACAGAGCTAGATATTGCAAGTTCCTTTGTAAAAGAAGAGGAAAAAAATCCCTTTAAAATACTGCATTCAGTGGCTTTGTCATTGCAAAATGTATGTGATAAACAAGTTCAAAGCCATGTCAGTCAGATGCAGTGTGCTACACCCTGGTGGGGCAGAAATGAAGCAACCTGGATGACAGCAATCCAGTTTTTTGCTGTAAGCTTAATTTCATTCGAAAGAGCTTTTTTCAACACATTAACCAAAGCCATCTTTACAAGTATCCACGCTACTCCATTGTCCCTGATAATTGTAGTAGTTCCTCTGAACTGACAGGGGTCTACTTGTTAGAGGTGGTTTTTTTTTTATTTTTCACATAACAACTGGTTATTAAATCAATCCAGGTGATGGTGGATGAGCAATAGCTGTTTCCTATATAGTGTTCCAGCACTGGTGGACTTCTTAATATTGCATCTGACCAGTTAGCAAAGTACAGGAGACTTTCCATACTTTCAAAATTATCAGAAGCCAGATCTTTAAGAATAAAAATCCACAGTGCTCTTTAATGTTTTAGGGGATGTCAAAACACTCACAGGCAAGTGTCACTGCACTGCCCTGTCCGGGACATGCATAAAGTACACCATTCTTTTCTCACCATGCCTCTGTGGCTACATCTGTTGTCATTTGGAGCAGTTTAAATGGCTAAATCTTATTATTTGTGTACAATTCATCTTTTGGTCACACTGCTCTTTTACTATACCATTACATTCTCTGTATAAAGCCTGTTTTTTTAAAGTTAGGCTATTAAATATTTTTTTTATATGCCTATTAGACTTAGTTCTTTTGAGAAAGGACCAGT
>NW_010972687.1:10778233-10914396 GCF_000737465.1 Haliaeetus leucocephalus | reverse complement strand
GAGATAAGTTGCAGAGGTTTAAGCTGCTCACAGCTGAGCAGAAGTGGGTACATCCTGTGACGCACAAACCCTTACCTTGCACCAGGTAATGTTCCTAGCCAACCTACAGCACACTTCACTCCACCTCCCAGTAAATCCTTCCAATATTTGCAAAGTCTGTGGCACAGCAGCCTTCATTTTATTCTGTATTTGTAAAGCACAAACTATGAGAAGTTCACGTGCCATGCTAAGGTTCAGAGATACTACAATAAAGTGAATAGACAACGTGCAGCAGACTGCAGCAGCTGTTAGCATCAATAAAAGAGGGAGTTTCTTTTTCCCACTACTTTCTACAAGCTTGTTTGATCCCCTGCAAGTCTCCTTTAAGAACATGAATATAATTTATCTATTTTTCCTCAACTCTTTCGCTCAGCCTTGAGTGCCTTCTGCTCTGGCTGATAACAAATCACCATTCCTGACCTGCAGGAAGACCCCTGTCATTTGTTGATGACAGTAGGGCATAGTTTGTGTGTCTATTTTTTTTTTATTTTAAGACATACAAGAGAAGCAATCTGCAGTATGCAGGAAGTGAGAAAAGAAGAAGTAACTGTGCTAAAAGAACTGTGTTTTTCATCCTACTTTCTGCTAATCTTACCTGATACAACCCGGAGTTTCTGAACACTTGTTGCACCATAGGTTTCAGGCTGTGCAAAAGTTTGTGGGTTCTGTTGTCATAAATTTCATGTGACCATATATGCCAGGAGAAGCTTGTTATAGGACATTTTGAAGAGTGCACACACGCATCCTTTAACACAAAAACTTGTGTTAAAAATGTCATAAGGGGAACATGCATTGGCAGTACCTTTGAGTGCTTGAAGGCTGTGTTACAAATGTGAATGAGCTAAACAGCTCCACTGAATTGTTAATCTGATATCTATCCCACATTCAATATGACCTTATATATCTGGTTATGAAATTTTAATTGGGGACAAAATTGTTTGGTTTTTTTGAAAGGCATTATAACTACCGATAGCCTAATTCCGATTATTTTTTTTTTTTTTAATGAAATGCTCACATTGACTGTGATTGCTCCCACTTAGAGGTGTCTTTTCAGCAAGCAGCAGAGTGGTCTCTGCCAGGTATGATACGAAATATCATATCCTCTGAGAATTCCAGATTATGTACCATTCAAATCAGCATCCAAAAGCTCAAAGGTTTTTCAGAGCTCACCAGGCCTTTCTAAGGCCTCACAATCTGTTAAGGTTTCATGCAAGATGACCAAGATAGGGGTCTAATCCAGATGAGAAGTATCCTAAGTGACCTAAAAGGCGTGCTAAAACCATGGCCAGGAATAATGGGGGAAGGACGGAACACTGGAGTAAAATTATGTGCATTACCGACAGCTTTGACTTTATCAACCTTCCTGTAAGGGCCTCGACTTCTAAGCAAGTTGAAAAATGCAATTAGTTTTGGTATGAAAGTGTTGAGTGTTTCAGGTCCCTGCAAAACTGTATTTTCCAGTTTCTCTTTGCTCATATGCCAAAAAAAAGGATTTCCAGAAATCTTTAAGATTTTGAGGCTCTGAAGAAAACACCACATATTGCTAGATTCATGATAAAAATACTGCGAGGTGACAATATTTGTGCCTGCAACTGCTGTTGGTATACATACAATAGGCAACTCCAGGAGATTTTTGATATGCCACCAAAGCAGCAAAATGCAACTGGACAGGATATGTCTCATAAGTGGCTAAGTAGACACATTCATAGCAATATTCATATCAATAAACCTTGAAAAACGTTTTTACAAATCTACACAAAAACATTTTTGAGACCCTTCCAGTACTGCCAAACCTTCAGCCAAATGTGACCAGTAAAAAAATCAAACAGTCTCTGAAACTGGCTTTATGAAGACAGTGTGATATATTTTCCACACAGTGAGACTGACAGAAACAGATTTTCTAGAGCCCAGCATAGCTGAAAGGCTCACCAAGATCATTGCAAGTTCCCCATTATGCTGCCCTAAGAGCCCTTCACACCACCTCTCAGCTCTTCGCTGCCTTTCCTAGCATCCTCAGCTCCTACTAGCCCCTCTCACCTGTCCTCCTGCTACCACTTTATGATTCATTTTGCTTAAATTGCTGAGAAACTTGAGCCAGTTCTTGTCTCAAAGACCTTGAAAATTGCTGAGCATCCATATTCATGTGAACCAGGAAAAAATTTTAACCATTCAAGGAGTTTGAACCCCGTGTGAAATCTCACCACAGAAAATTGCTATTATATTTCATCACCAGTGTAGTTCTTCACTCTACTTTCACAAATATTTTGGTATTCTAATTCAACAGAGTTTTGCTTTACTTCTTTAGTTCACTTAATACTCATATATACATATACATATTGCATACACATATACATATGTGTATATAAAATTTGGATATTCTATACTGGATATTCACTATATTTGGATATTCTTTACATTAGCTGCCTTTTACACATTCAAACACACCAATCACATCGGCCTAGAGAAACAAATCCATTTTGTTTTGCTTTGCTCTGTTTTTTTTCTGGCATCATGGTACACAGAGCCTAGAAAAAAGAATGGTAAGTCAGTATTATCACATGGACTGATGGATATTTTACAAAACAATAGGGTTTGCAATCAGTTTTAAATTAGGAAGTTAAATTCATCATCATTTATTTCCCTGTGAAAAGTCAGTTCACTATGACTCATTTTTATCTCCTTATATATTAACAAGTATTAACAGCATTAAGAGTATTAACAAGTCTTGTGGTACAGGAGCCCCTCATCAACCTTTCCAACAGATGTTTTAAACAGTTGAAGGTAAAACTTTTTACAACATATAATAAATGCAAAGTTCCCTTCCAGGCAGTGCATGAAAATATTATGCTTCAACTTCACACTGTCTGCAGATCATGTTGCCTTGAAAGCTTATTCATTCACTAGGGCTACCGCATATTTCATGTAAAAGCATGTGCTGCTGTTATCGCAGCATTTACTAAAGCTGAGGTGAGGGTTTCAAATTATGACCCTGACATCATGCTTGGCTCAGGATGCTAACACGTGCCTCTGTGAGATTACTGGTGCATTTACAAAGCACACTTTTGGTGTGCAGCAAACTGTCAATTAAGCTCGCTGCCCAGAAGCACACCAACATAGGGAGAAAGTTCACTTCAGACCATGGGAACATTTTGTTTTATCCATGTTGGGACTGCCTTTTAGAGCATAGCTTTACCCAGCCTTCACACAGCACTCACAGGCATCAGGGAACATTAACCTTTTGTAGACTGTAAACACTAACTGTGTACACATGTCTTCCAAAGTATTAATTTGGCTCACAGGCTGGAAAATGCCATTGTGTTTAAATCGTTGGCACTGATGTCATACAATCTAGGTATATACTGTCAATTTGGGTTAATTCTTCTCCTGATTGATTTGTGCATTTCACCTTCACAAGATTTTCCCTACAACCATGCTGTTGAATATGAAATACCTCTTTTCTGGGTAGTCAGTCCAGTACACAAAGGCTCTCAGAGAAGGGAAAACAGAATCTTAAGACATGAAAAGTGATTAACTCTGAAGACAGTTTTATATCTCAATATTTGTCTTGGAGGTTCACCTACTGAAATTATTTTCCACTTTATTATTTGATTAGTATGCAACACTTTATGGAGTCACAGAACATAACTGTCCTCGTACATAGACAAGAACCAATAGCAACATAAGAGCTGACAAAATAATAATTGGGAAAAGACTGAAGTATTTTCCTTCTGCCAAAGAGCTCGGAGGAAAGGTAGTTGGGAACATACTGGACTTAAAATCAGGGTTATAGCCCTAATGTAAAATCAAGTTGCTCAACTCCAAAGGAAAAATTAAAGATGCTTGGACCTTTGGGTATGTTGAAGCAGTAAATATCCTTAAATATCCATTGCTTTTCTTTGAAGTTGCAGATTGTTGGCTCTTCTAAAAGATCAGGCTCTAGCCCACTGTAGTTAAGGATCTGAAAAGTGAGAACAGAAATCGTAGTGGATGTCTGAACCATTGGCAGGAATCTCTACAGTAAGCATCTTGTTAAACAGGGACACAGAAATCAAACTTGTAGGAGCATCATCAAGTCTCTAAGTGATAACATATAGTCAGATGGAAAATGCTATGTAATTGTTAATTGTTACTGGTAGCATTACATAGCTCAGAACAATGCTTCAGCAATCCAGTGGCATTTAACAGCATGCCCTGAAAAGTATGCCTATTGAAATGTTTCCCTGTCTTTTAAAAATATCTCTGGTGCTTGCAAAACCAAACACCACATTGGAATATGTTATCTACATCTCTGAGGAGAACAGAAGGCTTGAAGTTTTTTCAGGGGTGAAGGAGGGCAGCATCAGAAAGGGGAACATAAAAAAAAATTAGACTGTTGTTTTATGCAATTTTATTATCTCCAGTTTATGAAAAGATAGGAAGTTTCAAAATACAAAGCTTGAAAAAGGTTGTATGTGAAGTCCTTATAAACAGCTGCAATATTTATGAAAAATTGCACATGAAAGCCTTGTCCCATGAGATTTGCAATCAACTTTCTCAATTAAATTAATCCAGCCTTTGAATTTTCACTATTTTATCAATAGATACACTCAAAGTTTTCATTACCATCTGAATGCATGTCCCAGGCTCTTGAAGTTCAAAATATTGCCAATTCATTCCACCAGGAGGAGAACCAGATGATGTATCAGGTATGGTTGCAATCTTATTTATTTGAAAAGAAGCTGTACAATATAGAATTTACTTCAGGGCATGAGAAATCCAAAAATAGAAAGCAGTTTCTTTGTCCAGGCTCTCAAGTGTTTTTCTGGCTGATATTATGCCCAAAACTTTCAGCTTTTACTCTCTGGCTTCTATTTCTCTGTGTACTTTTGTTGTGCTTCTGCATCTTTTGACTGTGCTTGTCTCTCTCAGACACACCCAAACATGTACATATATGAACCTCCACATAAGCTTCCTCTGACAATGCCAAATGTATGCATTCAGACCCAAAACCTTGCAGCTGCCCAGATGACTTCCCTCCCCAGTGTTCTCGCAAACTGTGTGCAAGAGAGTTTCTTTGGCAGCTGCAGCCATTTATTTCAGGAAGGAGCTTGGTTTTCCTTTCACCTGGGTTCAGGAGCAGGATAAGTACTGTAAGGTGCCACAGTGATGTGTGAGAAGCAGGGTGGGAATATGAGGAAGGTGAGACCATGGCACATCTGGGCAGTGCTTGCTACAGCGCAGCAAGGAGCAGGGGAGGGGACGCAGACAGAGCCCCGTCCTGCTTTACACATCATCTGGGCTTGCCTTGCAAGCAACACAAATGTGCACACAAGTAGGTGACACACGTGCGTATTTCAGGCACACACATTCATCTAAGTTTTCTTCTATTGATTATTTATGAACTACATGGCCCTCTAGAAAAAAATTCTGGTGCATGCTTTGCTGGTTTATGTACGAAGTATGTTTATCATACATCAGTCTCATTTGTAGCTTAAGTCTTATTGTGCCACATGTACTTCCTCTTGTTGTTCTGTGCATTATTGGAGTGTGTGGTGTGCCTGCTTTATTGGGCATGCAATTAGACAGCAGAATCTGTAAACACAGGATAAGAACAGTTTGCATGAAGCTGCCATAGCAAATACCTGTTGGAAATCAATAAGTCTCCTAGACAGCTCTTACTATATGCTTTGAGCTATTCTTATTTTGAACATCATTAAGATGCTTGCCTGACCAGTGAAGCACCTCCAAATCCAGGCAAGCTCCTGAGTGTAATTGAATAGTTATGCAGGACTGCTATGTATTAACAAGACTTTGTTACAGTAATTAGTTGAATTGAAGCAGCACTTTATGGACAGATATATTGCACTGGATTTCTTGTATCTAATCTTACCTTTAACGCTACTGATGGTCAGTTAGGCTTAACATTGTTTATAAAGCTATGTATTTCTTCTTAAAACATTAAAAAAAAAAAAAAAGATGAGGTATTATTTGGCCTGTCTAACAAAGCAACACAACTGCTGTAACCTGAGCAGCAATTAAACTACATGAAACATATCTGAAGGGAAGAATCAAAATGTGCAGAGTACAGAAAAATTCTCTAAAAAAAAAATAAATGTAAACTGACTTCATTGTATTACTACTCTCATTCTGTGATACAGCCTTAGTTTTATGAATACAGCAGAAGCTGGTTAGCAAAGATGAAAGAAAAATACCTTAACAATGACACAGTTAACAGGATAGATTTCCTGAGGAAGGTGAGGTAAATAGGATATAACCCCTCCATTGGCACCTCCTTATTACCATGCATGTTGCAAATCTTCTGCAGGACAGGATGGGAGGAAGGCTGAATTGCTGCAAAACCCCTGTCACCACTGCAGCTGCATTCCCATTGCTCCCAGCCTTGGCCACATGCCCTGAGCTGCCAGGGCACCACACAATGTGTGTTATACAGCTCGCTGAATTAGGTGCATTAGAAGTCCTACCCAACAGGTAGGATGGCAAATAAATGAGTGCAAAGACTGATTTCTGACGTGCAGTCCCATGAATGCCTATTAGTTGCAATGTTCACACTACTATTTAGCATCAGAAGTGGTTACAGCTGGTTACAGCAATGCAATCCTCACAAAACAAAGAACTGACCATATTCAGCAATGACAAAACCAAGCTGCATCTGGTGACTCTTTACCTGTGCTGCTCAAGAGAGCTGGAGCTTATCATTGCAGTCTTATTTCATGTTATGAATTTTTCAGATTCATTATTTTACTTCATATTACCTCAGCATTAACTGAGCTACCTGCCCTGACATCACAAACTACAACATTCAGAAAAAGCTGTTTTTATTTAATGTATTTATTGCTACCTTCAGGAGTAGGAAGTTTTCACATTACTACCCATGATTAATTAGTAACCAGACAATTTTAACACCTACACAAAACATTGATTACCTCTCTTGAGTTTATTCTTTACCCCTGCTGATCTTACTAACACTGACTGTACTTATACTCTAACAGATCTCCCCAGAGGTTGCTTCCATCCCATCAAGCTATCCTAGACAATAGAGAAAACATCTTCTGCAAACCCAGACACCCCCAGACCATAGGCAGAATTAGTCTGCAACACAAAACAGCATGCATTTTAAAGAGGGAAGAGAAAATGGAGCAAGTTGAGGCAAGGTGAGGAGAGAGGAGAAGGCTCTGCTAGCTCTTTCACAGCCCTCCTTTCTCTCTCCAAACAGAACCAGAAATCTTAGAGTACATGGAGAACACAAATTATTCAATTCACTTGAAGGTGATCATATGTTGGTAATGGTAAAGGTTATGCATGGAGGCCTGTGGGGTCCTGGCAACCCACCATCATTCACCTGGAGGATGAATCCCATTCCCTAGCATTAGACATCAGCCATGTACCTAAAAGGACTGCCAGCTGAGGAGCCAGAAACGCTTATTGAACACGGTGCATCCACCAATGCTTCAGACAGAAAACGCTCACAGAGGCAAGACCGCTTGGGTCTTTCTTGGTATTGATATAAAGAAAGGTACCACAACATTTTCAGCAAGTGTCCATGCATTTCTGTTGCAAATGGCGCATGGCACCTCGCTGTGTTGTAGGGTGAGTGGTCAGTGACATTAGTTTACTCATCATTCCTCTCTGGAATAAATCAACTAGCTTTTTTCTGATATGAAGTCCACATGTCACTGTGGTTACCAAGACAGTCAGCAAATTAAGTGGATTCATTTTGTGTTTTACAAAGATAAGATATGAGGAAAGTACTGAAGGAAAACAACCTAGTCAGCATAGTAGACAGTAGGGACAGCTAATGAACACAGGCCAGAAAACCCATGAATACAAGGTGGTTTCAGCTCCCACAAAAATATAAAAATGAGGAGGCAGAATGCAGCTGAAGCAGTATCCCCCAATCGTCCCAGGATATTTTTTGAAAGGTCCATGGAACTCCATGCAGTTATCATGTCTGACCTACATGCAGTTTTATTAGTGCATTCCCCTCCTCCCACTATGGATATTCTCCTTAAGGGACAAATACCACTGACTAGCCATTAAGAAAAAATTAGTTTTCCTGCACGGCAGGTGGAATTGTATAGCTTTAGGTTTGTCAGTGGTTTGACACCATGTCTTACATAATGCTTCAGTATATTTACCAGGGCTATAACCCCCATTGGATAATGTGGAATGGTAAAAATGAGAGAGAACATTCAATGGGCAAATGCAGTCAAAATAAAACCTCAGCATCTGGGTTTTCATCAGGCTTTACCTACCCACTTTTGTACCCACAAATAACTACAATGTAATTCCTATAATTTAAATGTCTGAGTACTTTGCCTGCAGGCACAATCACATATTTAGATGTCTAGCTGATGTCAAGCCCCTACAGTTCCTGATGCCTGCATTTGCTGCTGTAAAAATAGAGACCATTGTTTAAAATCTGCCTCTTAAACTGTGTCTCCTCAATGAAAGGTAACATCTGTTCATAGCATGTGCCACTGTCAGACAAACAGGGAGGTCACGGACAGATCTGTACCCATTTCTGCAGATTGAGACAGAATATGAACCCTTGAAAGACTGTACTGCTTCCACAATTATTTTTTTCTTTCTTTCACTGGTAAAAACAATTTTAGCTACAGACTCACTGCATCTCAAAGGATTTGAGACAGTATTCAGAGAACTGAAGCAGGAAAAGACATAGTCTTTCGCTGCTTAGCCTATGCCCAGGGCTTGCTGGAGCTGTGAAACAGTTCACCGAGCATTTCCCTCTTCTCCTTTTAAATAAATATTAATTGGCCTAACAGTTCACAAAATATGTTTTTAATTGAATAACAGCTAAGCAAGAGCACAAGAGTTGGACCTGATGATCCTCTTGGGTCCCTTCCAAATCAGGATATTCTAAGAGGTCAGTGAACAGAAAACTGTGCTATTATGTCAGGGACAAGTCATGAGCAACCCTTTAGAGAGATACTTGCTTACTTATTTGTCTCAGAAGAAAATATATTCTCCGTCCCATGCTCTCCTTGTTGTCTTCATGGTTTCCTACTGATCTTCCACTTCAACCTATTTTTGCTTTGCATTTTCCTGAATATCCTCATTTCAGGTACTTTTCTTCCATTAAACATAGGATGAACAAGAACAGAAATTGGAGGGAGGCAGGAGATGACCTGCAGGTATTTGAGGAGGCAGAGCCAATAGTCCCCATCAGGAACATGAGGAGCAAGAGGAAACCAAGTTCCCATCGGGAAATTTATTTAGCTGTGGCTGAAGTATATGCAAGGCCTGGGCCAGTAACTTCACTGACTCATTCAGCTCAGGTTTCCCAAACTGAAAGCTGGAACAGCAGAAGTTGCAACTGGGAAAAGTCAAAGTGTCAGTCTGAAAGAGAGATGCTTGCTGACTACAGCAGGCCAAGAGGCATGATCTCAAGGCTGACAAAGAAAGCCAAGCAATGTGGCAACCAGCTTCTCAGCAGAGAAGGTCCTGCAGGGAAATCAGTGCTAGAAAACTGTCCCATCAGAAAGAGGAGGCCGTGAAAGGTGGGGATGCCAACTCTGGTAGGGGCCATGGGTCTGCACAGAAAGGGCAGCATGTGGTCAGAAATGGGTAAGGCCAGTGTCCAGAGCAGCAGCAGCCCGAAGCGATACCTCTGCAGTACTGTCAGAGGGGCCCGAAGATGCAGCTACCGCTGGTGGAAAAGCTGGGAAGCGGTCCCTCAGCAAGGGCTGCAAAGCAGCATCAGCTCAGCCAGGAGGACAGCTGCCATTGCAAACATCCCAGGTTAGCTCAGTGAGCACCAGCTGCAGGAGGAAAGAAATCACCCAGCTCTGCAACACATACTGCATAGTCGAATGAATTTAAACTTCCAGTAAACGTGCCCACACCATGTTGTGTTCACATGGCCACCTGGTTCTCCATGGGCTCTTGTGGAAAAGCCTGCCAGCAGTAGCTCCAGGAGCTCCCAAACCACCATCAGATCACATGCAGATGTAACCAAAATGCCGTAAGGGATTACACATCTGCGTGAAAACTACAGACATTAAATCATCTGTACAGCCTGCACAGCAACTTTTGGTATCAGCACAGTAAGGACAAGGCCACTGGAGGTTCAGGAAATTCTGGCAGATATACTGTTTGATGTATCAGTTGAAAATTACTCTTTAATTATAATTAATTACATTAATTAACAGAGTGAAAGAGTAATAAGCCCAGGCAGATGGGTGTGAGAATGCAGCTGACTGCTACAGGTTTTATTAACGCAGGTTTCTGTATAATGCAAAGTAAGTGGCTAGGAGAGAAATAGTGTCATTTTTCCCACCTGTGACCAGGAGATAGCTTTACTAAATCCTATATGAACAGGTGAAAATGTTCAGCTTGTACATGGGTCACAGAAATATTTTCAGTTAATGTCAGGATAACCAAGTCTTGGAATTTATACTAGCTTTTGCAGAGGGAGACTAGACATATGATCTTGGTATGATAACACCTAGAATGGAATTTATTTCAAATTACTTCAGGGTGGAGCTCTTAATTAAGTTACAAATGGGGTGTGAATATCAAATGTTGGCAAAAATAGCATCTTAAAAATAACTTTTAGTGAAACTGTGAGTAATTAAAAGCAGCTGTGAGAATTTCGAAGGCAGCTAGTGAAATGGTTCCCATCATTTCTGAGAGCTGGAAAAGGGGAGAAAAGAAGAAATCTGTAAATTCTAAAGATGTCAGAGAAGTAACAGGAGCAGAAATTGCTGCTTCAGCAGCATGTCCCGAACAGATGTGGTTGCACAGAATACCATCAAACGGGGTTCCCAATCTGATCCTGTGTTGTGGTGGGTGACCCAGGCATCACCTGCAAACCACATTGGGGTCCTGCTGGGTGGGGCACTCCCTGGATGCAAGCCCCACGGCAAAGCCAGCACACCAGGAGGGAAAGAAAGTCCTGAATCCCAACCTAAGCAGTGAAATTAATAGTGTGCAGTGCAGACTTGCTAGCTGGAAGGTGACATACAGAGCCAAAAACTGTTTTGTCACCTTCAGGCAACCCTGATTTCATGCCACCTATAAATAGCCCCTGCCTACTGCAGATTGCACAGGGACTTGCCCTTGGGCCTCGTAGGTCACCTCTGCAAGCCCTTCTGTGGAAAGACTGACCCTGTGTGAGGCTGTGGCTATCCTCAAAAACTGAAGAGCCCAAAGAGGACCATCCTTCCCCAGAGATGACTGGGAAATGGGATGCGTGTCACTGAGTGCCCAGAGTGCAGGGCACCGAGCCTGTCCCACCCTGCTGTTAGGGGACTGAGAGCTACAGCTGCACCACCCTGTCCCTCAGCAAAGCTGACTTGCTCAGCCTCTGAACAGAAAACTGAACTGTCCTTGTGGGTTTTCAAGCAGTGGGGAACTACCAGAGAACTGGGTGCTTGCTCCTGAGCTCTCCAATGCACCTGGCCATGCCCAGCCCCTTTTCACAGTCTCTTGAAGAATTATCCCAGATGGAAAAAAAAAAAAAAAAAAAAAAATCAAACTGAGGGGGAAAGATTTGTTGAAGGGAAGAAAATTGTGGAAATATTATTTTTTATGACTGTAGCAGACTCACCTTCAGTCCTCAAAGACACCCCCTGCACTTTTCCTGAATTAAAAAAAGAGTCAGATGAAAGCATTCGGACATGGTAGTGGAATGTTGAATGTAGGTAACATCCCACAGCAATGCAACACCCAGTAACAACAGCCATGAGATGTGATTTCCTCCTTCAGGACAGCGGGTATATCACCATGGGTGCTTAGGAAGATATGGCCTCTGTAGAAAACGAAACTGTGCACAACATTAAAAGGCAGTGAGAGAAAAGGGGAAAAAAGAGGCCATGGGTAAAGACTCTGTATGTGCCTGCAGGGATGACTAATAGACATGGACAAGAATTCTGCTTTCAATAGAAAATACAGTTTTCAGAAAATCAAAAATTTTCATAAACATCAACCACAGTGGGAGAGAAGGCCATTTTATGCCTGGGGAAATGCAGACCTAGAGACAAACCAACTCACGGGAGACAATAAGGGCACTAGACATGTGAACAGCAACTGCTGAGAGAAAACTATTCCTCTTGGGAAGTGTGGTTTAATTTTTGAAATGACTCAAAATGAAATGTGTTGGTACACTTTCAACAGACTAAGCTGAAGCATTTTAATTATGAATCATTTATTCAGAACTTTTCATTCCACAATAAACATAATTTTTTTCAACTTTTTGCCTTTGTTTGGTATGGAAATGTATTCCTGTTTCATACAGGACAGAAATTTTGATTTTGGCTATGTTTTATGCAGGCTTCAAGAACCAATTTTCAACAGCACCCTCAGAGAGGAGCCTAACGGTATGGTTTATATGAGTATTTATGCCAGCAGAAAGGGAAGGGCAGCACCGAGGGTGACTAAGCAGCCAGGAGTTGGGATGCAGGGGTACAGCAGGGCTCCCTTGTCCAGGAGCAGTGCCTGCTGGAAGCAATATTCAGACTTTGGCATTAATGTTAGAGATTTTTCAATGAGATTTGAGCTCCTAAACATTTATCTTCTAGTTAAGTGGGAGAGGAGGGCTGGCAGCTGCACATAGGGCAGTGCTGGGGGAGAGGGGGCCACTGCCTCAAGGCTGCTGGGGTGAGAAGGGCTGTGGAGTCAAACGTTTTGCAAGACAGGTACCTGGTCCTGGACGTGAAGTGGAAAGAGCATTTGGGATAGACAGGTATGCACACACCTTTTAGGGATGTGGATACAGCAGAGGAGATTTTTCCAGAGGAAGGTAAGGACATGCAAATGGGCACAAACACCCTCGTTATACTGAGATGGGAAAGGAACATACATGTTCCTAATGCATCTGTTTACACCTATATGATGCAAGCTCACAAATGATGGTCATTCCCACATTATTACATTAAAGGCTGGCCTAAAAATAAGCTGCCTGAACTTTGTATAGCATGAGGAAGTCCTGTGACTCCCTGCCCAAAGTCAGGCCCATCAGCTGTATGTACCAGTCTGACCCTGAAAAGTCTCGCCCTGAAATGGAGCTTCGTGGGAAACGTTCTGTGTATTATATACGACCTGACTCTTGAAATTTAGTTATGCAACTGCCTATTACCATGTATGTAACATATATGAGAAGATCCACAAACCCAAGTAACTGAAAATGTTGGCCTACAATGTACCCTTTCAAAGAAAGGTATGCAACCCTGTCACTCCTGGGGCTACACATCACAAACCACCCAGCACAACACTAATTTAGCCTTTGGCAAGCTTCAGATTCTCTTCCTCAGCTGGATAAGTGTGCCCCAAAATAGAACTTGCTAGAAAGAACACTGAAATTAACTTTCATCAGTATTTATATAAAGTACCTGGGTCATTGATATTGCAAACTGTGAGTAACGGCACCTCACATGATGTGTGACTGAATACCTTCTCCAGTAATCAGTCGGGTTAATTTCTTGACTGATGTTCTATATTTCACTCGGCCTCTTGAATGAGCAAGTCATACAGCTTCTGCCACATTTCTTTTCTACTGGAATAAGCATCCATGTCTAAGAGGGCTAAAGAGGGGAAAAAGAAGAAAAAGTTATAGAACAGTTTGTTGCTGCTGCAAGAAAATAACATGGCTTCTAACTTCAGCAGTTTTGTTCTGTACAAAAAGCACAAAGCCAGAAGCACTCATTATAAGGCTACCTGGAGAAGGCCAATAAGCAAGCAAGAATGAAAGACAGTCAGGGGAATGGATGGTGGTAGAAAGCACATCAAGTAGGACAGAAACACTTAGACATGTAAAGAGTGTTTTCATCCACAGAAATGTCATTAATATTGTAATTAACTGGTTCTTGAGCTTTTAGGATGCCTGGTCTTAAGATCTGGCCCTGCGACAAACACAGGCACTGAAGTCCTACCTAGCAAGCAGGTCTCCTTTTTTTTTTTTTTTTTTGGTGAGACATGGGAAGGCAGCAGCAGTCTCAGTGATACTGATCTCTCGACGCTATGGGGCAAAGCATCTCCCTGCTTCAGGCTGGCCATGACTGCATAATTGCCCAGTCACTCCAATGTCATCACCTCCCACATCTTACAGCTTTGTCATTACAAAGTCTAGACCTTTGTTCTCAGCCAACGAACACAAACCACACCAAAAAAAAAAAAAAAAAAAAAAAAAAAAAAAAAAAATGCAGCAAGATTTCTACTATATCTTGCCATTCAGAAACATAAGTTTCCTCTTGTTTAACTTCCAGTGTGTGCCAGCTTAATTACATCAGGCTGCATCAGCTGTATAACCTGACATGAAGTTGCATAAGACAAAATGCCTCATGCAATTTGCTGCATCACCCAGGAAATCGGAAGACAAAAAAAAAGGTGGGCCATTGGGGTTTTTTGCTTTGTGTTAAAGCTACTTTCAGATCTTTAGTCAGGAAATAAAATAACTCTCAAGCAGACCTTTTAATCCACCGCAGCCTATGCATCATATTTACTAAAGCTGTCACTGCCTCTTCACATGGTCCATTCCAGCAAAACAGCAACCTTCTGTAACAAGTAGGATTTTTCACCAGTCATGATCTGGACCCCACTCTGGGGCTGATTCTGTCACTCTTATTCACACTGAGTAATACTGCTGACTCAAGGGGCAACACCCCCAAAACTGACTGTACTATTACATCATTATATTGGATGATTGGATTTCAGCAGTACAGTGATAACATGTGTTACTGGTTATTCCACATACACATCTATCCCAAATGCTTTTTCCACTTTAGATCCAGGACAATACACAACCATGATATGGATGAGTGAGCCACGCAGCTTCTGTTAGATCCTGGGAGCTCATGCCCTTCCTAGTATTTAAGGCAGGGCCAGGATTTTATTTTATATTGCTACTCTGCAAAAATGATTAATTTCATGCTATGCATTTTGCCAGAACCCAACAAAGTCTATTTCCCAAACCAGCAGAAAAAGGATGCAGGCACATTTTCACATGAAAAGCTGCTTGTCAGAAGTATGGCTATTTTTCCTCCTTGAGAACTAGATATGTGAAACAAATTCCAGAACTAAAATGATCATGACCATCTTTGCATTCATTGCTTGTTTTCCTTCTCTAAAACCTAACAAGTTCCAGCAAGACAATATGAAATGATTAAACTTACATCATGTTTTCTATTCAAGAGCAGGAGAGAAATTTCCATTCTTTTTCACATAGCAAAGACCACAGCTGGCACACCCAGCCCAGGCCGATTTTTTTTTTCCAAGGAGAATGCAGTTCTTTTCCTTGCCAAGGGGGAGTATTATCTTTTGCACCGTGCCAGAAATGGATACAAAACATCTTTCATCTGAAAATTTCACTCTCCTCTCACTGTTATTTGCACATAAATGTGGCTTTCCATTTCTCAAAGGGAACAGCCATACCAGTCTGTCTTCAAGGCAAGTTGTTCTTATGGCAAAAAAAAGGTGCTTGCCGACGTGGTGACAAAACAGGCTGTCATGTAGCCTACGTAAAGTGATTTAGAGCCTTCCATCCAGGTCCAGCAGAAAGCTACCTATCACAAAAAGTTTGCTCACTTTTCAGCAGCAATGGCAACAGTGCCAAAGGCAATATGCATGGAGATTATTCTTCTTCTGGGAACAAACTTTTTAAACTACTTCAGAATGTTTCCATGGGGCAAGTGCCTGCCTATGTCCTATCTAACTTGAAAAAAAACCAAACAAGATCTTTGGCTTTTCCAGATCACAGTTCACTGTCTTCCATTTTGTGCTAGCACCTGTGCTTAGTGACTTCCTCAAGCTGCAGTCACTTCTTGGAGCAACCTCTGAATCCTGACTTCTTTTTTTAACTTGGGACTTCAGGTTTCCTCCTTAGTCCCTCACTTCTCCAAGCTCAAGCCAGTCTTTCCATTCTGGCTGTGTCCTTTTGGTGGACAGCCTCTCCCAGGAGGAAGGAGGGTGCTATCTTCATTTGTCAAACAGCATACATGGAGCTCTTGCTTAGGAGCAGGTGCTGCTTCTGCTTATTATTATCTGATCCTTTCAGGAGTCTTAATTTCTTTAACTTGTTTTCCTTTCTCATATCTCCACTCCAACTGAATGCATGGCCACTGCTAACTCAGGGCTCAAGCTTCTTTACAGGGGTGTCTCTGCTTCTGGGCCCTGGGCTAGCAACTGCTAGCCTTCACACAGGCTACAGAATGTTAAAATATTAAAATATACATGAAAGCCATAGATAACAAGCTGTTCTGTAATCAGGAAAACAAGCAAAGCCTGCTTTCCAATGGATTTTTTCATGTCACTGGGGTCTCAATGGTCTAACTGATGAGACGTCAGACTCAAGGTTTTCCCACGGCTGCAGTGTCCCTAACCTTGCTGTCATCTGCCATTGCTGGCTAAGGGTTAATTAAGCTCACACTGATGCTTTTCTTCCAGTAAGAGTAACAATATGATCATCTCTCCTTTGTCCACTGCCTGCTTTCACCAAACATTTGTACTTTCTAATGCCTCCAACAGCACTGCCAATCTTTCACATTAGCTGACTTACAGGTACCCACGAGATTAATGGGAGATGGATGGCACACACAGGTTACAACCACAATTTTTCCTTAAGAAAATTTCCGTGAGAAAACAGGATAAAAACCACCAGACACACTTGTGGTAGAATCACGTGAAACAGGCACAAAAGAACAAACCCACTTGACCAGTGTCATTAAATGGTAATAAAAACATTACATGGCTCCTACAGAGATCATATATAAAGTGTGCCTTCCCTCCCAGAACAAGGTTCACCAATGGAAGGCAAGGTACGTCAGGATTAATTCTGCAGTGCCCTTCTTTATTGAATGATTATATCTGTAAGCTGGCTTACTGCAGCCATTTATAAAATCTCAGCACAGGTGCAAATTCAGTGAATCTCTGCTTAAAAAGAAATTATGATTCTGAAGTCTAAAAGAACATGTTTGGTTTTGCACATCAGAAGCAGCATCTTTAGAAAATTAAAAATTACACTTTTTTTCTGGGAAAAAATGAGTTTGGTGACATAGTCAGGCACTTCAACTCTCCAGGCTGAACAGCACTACTTCAGAACAGCACTCTACTTACTGAGCATGCAATAGTTTGGAAACGATTTTTGAAGCAGAATATGTCATATTGTGCTCCCCTCACAGCTTGTTTTATCAATATGTTGCCTTTCTTCTACTTAAAATGCAAGCTCTTTCAGCCTGTGAGAATTGTTTTGTTTAGTGTCTGCATATTGTTTAGCACAAAAGGGCTCAGGTTGCAGCAACCTGTATGGCACAAGCATGCAAATAGCAATTGACTATAACAAGAAATAACTGTAGCAGCACTAGCTTTTTATAAGAGAAAAACATAGCTGAACATTCAGTCTACTAACCTTATCATCAGAAAGGAGGACAGGCCAGCTACAGTGACTGGTCCTGCATCTTGTCCTGTTCAAAACTTTCATTAACAACTTGCATGATGCAGTCCTACGTAGGGCTTGTCAGAGTTGCCAAAAACACGAGCATGGGAGGAATCACAAGCTCTCTCAAGGACAGAATCAGAGCTCAAAATGATCCCAAGAAACAGGGCAGGTAATTTGAAATCAACATGATAAAATTCAACACAGACAACAGCAAAGGGCTACAGTTAAAGAAGGAAAATTAAATGGACAAGCTTGAAAGAGGGAATAACTGACTGGTCAGCAGTACACTGATAAAGGATCTGGAGTTATGGAGGTTTGAACTTAAGCATGTGAAGCTGGTCATCAGCTCGCATGTGTGCCCACTGTGAGAACTACCATGAAAAAAATAGGCTTAAGTTAGAGCAAGGAAGACTAGAGAAAGGGTCTTTTAATCTGTAAGTGTAGTGAAACACAGTGACAAAGACTGCTTCAGTGAAGGGTTTTCTTTGAACAGGTTACACATCTATCAGGTTAGACATCAACCTGGATGACCCCTGGAGGCTTTTTTCTAGCCCTGCACTTTTATGATTCAATAGAGTTCCTCCAGCTAAGGAAATTTATTGCTGTGTGAGCTGCAATTTGGAGAGCACGCCTTGGCAAAACCACTGTTTTATATTCCCTGTTTCACAAGTGAAAGAAGAGAGCAAGGAGACTACAGCGCAGATCGCTGTGGCGTATGCCCTTACTTGGCACGGATGTGAACTTCCACTTTCCCCTGTTTGGAAACTGAACCCTTTCCAGCTGTTACAGTGTGAGCCTTTACTTCTTGGGTCTTCTTAGGACCTGGCCTTAGAGGGAAGGAGAGCTTTACTAAAAATGGAAGTGTTCAGTTAGGAAATTAAGACTTAAAAGCAAACGAACAAGCTACTGCAATATAAACTGTGGTGACAGTTCTCAGTGGCTTCACTATCCTGCAGTGAGTGCTTGGTGCATGCTCCTGCCTTACAACACTGTTCACTAAACATAAGGTCTTTCACTCATACCTCTGAGCCATATGCTCCCCGACATGTACTGTGTTGTAGGAACACGTACATGGGCTGTTACCAGGAGTAGCTGGCACACTCTAAATGCACACCTTAATTTACTTCACAGTAGCATGCTTGCTCACACCTTTAATCCCATGTTATATATATTTAAAAAAAGGGGCAAGCAAAGGACAAATGTTTTTGAAATGCACTTTGTGGCCTATGATGCCCTATAAGAACAAGTAAGTTATTCAGGTATGTCAATTAATCTTATATTTAGAGCTATTAATGAAATTTGCTTCTTTCAAAGTGCTCAACTGAGCGTTCTGATGCAGAAATTCTTAGCTGCAAATAAATACCCAGAGAACTGATACTTTATTGCTGAGGTCTATCCCTCAATAACCAAAGAAACTATAGTTTTCAGATACATCTGAAGATATAAAAATCAGGAAAAATAAAATATTTTGACAGGTCAGAGAATCCCAGTTCTGACATAGAACTTAAAATATACTAATTTTTATTTCTAGACCTTTTTCTTATCATGTAAACATCATTCTCATGGAGGAAACACTGAAGTGCCAATCTAAACACTAGCCTACGTTGAAGTCTTTCCTTTTGTCCTACCATACACCCACCAGTGGTTTTCCTTCCCCTACTGAAATCTAGCATTTCTTGGAGAAGAAGACTTTTGCCAGAAAGAAGTGTCATAGTCTGGTTGTGGGGTAGGTACACACAGCTCAGTCCCAGGCAGTTACTGGCGTACCCCAGACCTCTACCAGAGAGTTGTGTACTGGTTCTGCTTTCAGAGAAGGTTTGTAAAAGAGCCCTTGGCAGTGGTGCCTGGGCACCGGCAGGTCCCCAGGCCCTTCCCGCTGACATGCTGAGCCATCACGGTGCTCAGAGCCAGGACTGCCTCTTCCCACCGCCCACCACTCACCATGGGATGCACACTCTCTCTGCCTTGTGGACCCTCCTTGGTTTCAGAAGTGATTGCAATGCTTCACAAGGAGGGGAAATGACGCATCCCTGAAGCACTCTTGTGCCACCAGGAATAAAAGTGCTATATGCATCTAAGTCACAGCCATACAACACAGCCACTCATAGCTGTGAACCACCTCACCTGTATCCCATTATACAGCCTCCTTTCAATGTTCAAGGCCCAAGTAAAGGAGTCATAACATTTTTTGCAAGTGACAAACTTTTACCTGTTTCAGAAATTCTCAGATAAATCCAGAGGGACATGAACATCAATAAAGTCCAATAAACACGAAAAGTCCACCCGCGCATCCCTCCTCTGAGTAACACAATGTAGTTACACAGCATGGCATCATACTGGACAGGCACAGCTCTAGGCTTACTCATTTGAGTCTCAAGTATCCCACAGAAGAAGGGCAAAAACAAATGTAAAGTGAAATTAGTTCCAACAAGTAAAAGCTGCACAAGATAGTTCATTATTTATGGAAAAGTCGTGACTGTTACCTTACACAACGTTGGCGCAGCAGAGGACAACATTTCCTGGGATTATCTTCTCTGCAGACTTCTCTGAAAATGTATCACTGTTCATGACAGCTGGGATAAAGAAACTAAAAATAGATAGTTGGACCTAATGAACCATTCACAAATCTAAAGGTGTGCACATGTTTGTAGCATTCAGCAAGATGCAGCACAATATAGACAACAGATAATTTGGGTCAGATAGTGTTCTCTGCAAGAAAACAGAAGACAAACACTCATTTCCTCTCATTTTTTCTGTGAAGCGGAGGAAGCTTTGCTTTCTGCTGTTTGTAGCATCCATTGCCTAGGAAACGTGGCTCCACAAGACCCTCAGGGGCCTTAAAGGCCATGAAGCAGCATTGTTGCTTTCAAAAGGCCAAAGTAAAAGATTAATATAGTTATAGGTAGGCACAACCCTATGTTCTGACTCAGTCCTTCTGCCTACTGGCCCTGTGACTGTCTTAAGAATCATTTTCTCTACATCACCTTCTGCATCAAAAATGGGTTATTTGTGAAAAGAACCAGAGACTCTTCTGTGAGCACCTTCATAAAAGACAGAACAGTTTAACATGCTGAGCGCCAAAATATTTAGCATGAGCCTTTCCCAAGAATCTCATCTCCTGAAACTGCCAAAAAGAGCTGGGGAAAAAAAAAACAAAACCACCAACCATTTTTTTCTGAATCATAAACATACTTGTCCACTCCCGCCACGTGCAGCCAGCAATATGACTGGTAGTGCAGACAACCCAACACTCCACTGACACCAAGAAGTCCCAAATGCAAACTCTGGCTCTGCCACAGATGGGCCATGCAACCTTGGGTGCATCTCTGGCCCTCTCAGCTTTATTTTCCTTGTCTGTGGAATGAAGACAGTGCTCACAGTTTTGTACTGTGAGAAGTATTAGATAAAACTTTGTTCATGTGGTAAGCCTGCAAGTTGCTAACTGTCACTATTAATTCATGGTTTATTATTCTTGTTACAGAAAATCTTCCTAATAATTTAAAGAATCAAATTCATTAAGGAATTAATTAATCTCCTTCGTTCATGAAGGCAAAGAAGTCTGTGATCCGCTGCACTACTAGGTGGGTTTGCCCTACTAATTTTTAATTAGTTTACAAGAAATATGTATTACAGTAAAACAAAGCTGGATATTTTACGTAGCCATGATATACAAACTTATGAGATTCTTTTAAAAAAATAGTTTCTTTCTGCCATGGACTATTTATTTTTTTCCTCTTTTCACTACACAATTTCAGGCTTATTGCATGGCAGTGTGTCGTGGTTTAACCCCAGCCAGCAACTAAGCACCATGCAGCCGCTCACTCACTCCCCCCATCCAGTGGGATGGGGGAGAAAATCAGGAAAAGAAATAAAACTCGTGGGTTGAGATAAGAATGGTTTAATAGAACAGAAAAGAAGAAACTAATATTGATAATGATAACACTAATAAAATGACAACAGTAGTAATAAAAGGATTGGAATGTACAAATGATGCGCAGGGCAATCGCTCACCACCCACCGACCGACACCCAGCCAGTCCCCGAGTGGCAATTCCCCGCCCTCCCTTCCCAGTTCCTAAACTAGATGGGACATCCCATGGTATGGAATACACCATCGGCCAGTTTGGGTCAGGTGCCCTGGTTGTGTCCTGTGCCAACTTCTTGTGCCCTGGCTGGGCTTGAGAAGCTGGAAAATCCTTTACTATAGTCTAAACACTACTGAGCAACAACTGAAAACATCAGTGTTATCAACATTCTTCACATACTGAACTCAAAACATAGCACTGTACCAGCTACTAGGAAGACAGTTAACTCTATCCCAGCTGAAACCAGGACACAGTGTTATAACATGTCAGAAACCAACAGGAGCACCAGCAAAGACAGGGAAGGGTCATTGCCCTCAGAATGGGCAGAACATCAGAGCAGGAGGGGAAGCAGCTTCCCCATGTAGTTCTTCTTATACCTTTAAGGTGAAGTAGCAGAAGGCAAATTATAATTTTGTTGATTTCAGTTTAGTCCTTTTTGCCTTGAAAATGGCAAGAAGAAACCAAGTAAAATCCTTTAGGTCATCTTCACCCCCATCCCACTTTTATCTTTATCGAAAATCATAGGGAAAAAAAAAAAAAAAAAAAAGTCTTGATGTAATTTGAATGATACAATCCAAATTACTGGACTTACACTATATATCTAACTTAGGCTCTACGACCATCAAAGCTGAGCAATTCAGTAGCCTGTAATTCAGAAATCTGAATCTGCTTATCCTCACAATTCTTGAACAAGGTAAAGGCAATGCTATTACTCCTACTTAACACATGAGAAATGGAGGCACGTAAAACTAATGGATTTACTTGCTGCAACCTTTAACTCTGTAATGCTGAACTGCAAACCAGAAGCCATGAAATCACAGTTAATTCATCACTGACTCTAAACTAGTAAATCTTGCTGAAAGGCAAGATGCTCTGTTTAGGGCTCAGTATGGGACCAAGAGGTTTGTCTTGGAGGATGCAGAGGAACCCCACATCTGCTAGGGGAGGGGAAGAGTGATCTCACACCTCCTCAAGAACAGCCATGTAGACACCTGTGGTTTTGCAAACCTCTTGCACTGGATGAAGACAGCAGAGAATACATCTTTTGTGGAACACCACAAGACCTGGACGTGATCAAGGATGCTAAGTTGCTCAGCTATGCCAAGACTGTTTCACTTACTCCTGTCAGGGGAAATACAAGCAGCTACAGAGTTTGGCAGCAACTGATCAGGGATTTGGGGATTGGCAGAGGTTTTGGAGACATCCAAAAGATGCCTCCATCTTTTTGTGAACTAAGGCAGAAGAAATTTGTCCAAGGTTATCTAGGATATCTGTGAGAGAGAAGGGGTATGAAAAGAGACCTCTGGAGCTCCAGGTCAATGCCTACTCACTGCACTATCCACTCTTGCACAAGTGTATCTGTAATTTCTTCCATCCTACTTCATTTCTTTTTCCCAAATCTCTAATTTTTATACTGTATGTTCCTGACACACAGAAACTTCTTTTATATTCATAAACTCACTTTTACTCAATACCTTTGGCCCCACACAGTGCCTTGTAGTTACAACACTTACTAAGGAAGAAAAGAAAAACATGGTTTGGGAGATGAATTTTCCTGTAATTTTTGGTCATGTCTTGGTCCTTGGTGTAAGAAACTGTTTAGCCAATCCTCAGATGGACTGAGTCCGCTTTCAGTTTCATGGACAGCTTTAAATCAAAAAACTTCCCTCTCTTGGCCAGACATAAATTGCCTACTGTAGCCGATATAACTGGTGGACAGATGCAGGTGCAGACTTACACCATGCTTCCACATCTCACCAAAACATATCCAAGTATTATACAAACCCACTGACTCACACAATTTGATCATAACAAAAAATGCAGATTTCTCTAAAGGAGTTGCAGATAATGCATAAACAACCAACTTTTTACACCTGAGAAAACAGTCTTCATTCTTAAATTCATCATTATAATTGGCATTGATCATACTGGAGTAAGCTATTACAGTACTTCGATTTTCTGGCACTTATCAGTAAAACTGGCTAAAACACCAAGCAGAACCACGAGTGAAAATAAAATACCTTCATGAAAGTGCCAATATGCTTTAACTTTTTTTCTTGTTTCTTCTGAGTCAGAGTTGGAGAGGACACTTTTGGAAGCTTTACCTAGAGCTTTTGTGGTATAGCAGACAGCCAGGAGGGGAGAGAGAGAGAAAGACGGTAAGCAAGCATGCTTGAGCACGTGGATATGGAAGAATGTATGTAGTCAAGAGAAAAAAGAAGTTGGAAAAATATGAAGGTCAAGTTCAAGGAGACACAACAGAACAAGCCATACAGATAATAGAATTGGATATGTAAGGAAAAATGTAAACCATGAACAGCAAATAGATAATGGGAACACTTTGCCTCAGAGTTCCAAGCCATTTTGAAATTAATGTTTCTTACTTTACAAACTTACAGTCCTACTGTGTTTGCTTTCAGTAGATGTAAGAGGTTTCTAGGAAATGCATGTAAAAGAGACAGAAAGAAATACTGAATGTACACTTAGAGAATGCAATTTTAGAATTCCGAACATGAATGCAGTCTAGGAGCATCTGAAAGCACAGCATGGTGTGACAACCATCTCATCTGGTGCTGCTGACCGGTCATCTCTTGAATTTCCAAGAAGTTAGTTACAATATTTTCAAGAAACTAATTAGCCAGAGAGAGAGGGAAAGGGGCAAAAATGAGCAATCTAATTGAACACCAGAATACTCTGTTATCCATTCATCACTATAGGCAACATGTTATGACTCCCCCTCTTAATTTCTTAATGTGAACTGGGCACTTTAGCACATGAACCTATGTTGTACTCAGTTTGGACCTCTTCTAAAAAACTGGTGGAAACTGCATTGTATTTTAACATTGTGAAGTCGTTGCTTTCAGGGAAAGGCAGGTGGCCAAGTGTTTGCTTTTCCTCTTACTTTCTAAAGTGATGACACAGGAGCATTTCTGAAGAAAGCAGAACCCACAAGTGTTCCGGGCAGTGCTTTACTGTCCCCAACAGCTGCTCTGGGATCTTAACCAGCAGAGCTCATGAAAACCACTGCGTCACTTGTGAAGAGTTCATACTGACAGAAACAGGGAGCCCACTTCCTCCCTAACCACACATGCATGCACAGACACACACATGTGCACAGCTGGAACTGCACCTGCTACACAGAGTCACACTGTTTTGAGAAGAAACCCCATTCACTTTCTTGATGAGCCTCCAGGCTATATTCAAACAGGGCCTTTCTTCCTACATCTTGCAAAATAGACAGGACCACAGTCATTTTCTTTAGTGATATCAGTAGTTAAGAATATTTGCAGTCCCTTTTCTTTTTCATTATCAGAAATGCATAATACTGTTGGCAAAACCAATAAAAAAATTTGCAAAAGTTGAGAAAAAAATTGCATTAACATTTTGGAAGACGTAATTTAGTATTTTTCTAAAATACTAGGTAACTCTCTTCTTCTTTTTCTCCTCTCCAGCCCCTCCTCCTCCCCAATAAAGTTCCAGTAAATGAACTGGGATAATCCCCTTGTGACAAATAACATCATATTATAGCTACAATGTCACCACAGGAGTTCTGCTTGCTCAAATATCAAAGATGGCAATGTGAAACTAGTAGCCAAGGCATTTGAACTACCACTTTTCTTACAGATCCTGGGGAAAGTCATTTTGCATTATGGAGGGCATTTGCACGTCTCTCTGATGAACTCCACCAGCAAACAACCCATGTGCTTCTGCTGCATCTGTTAACTTTGCTGCTAAGATGAACATCCATATTTACTCATGACATACATGGCTCCTAAAAGAAGTTGTTGTGGTAGATTATAATATACAACTTCTCAACTTCTCAGTTTCTGAGCCAAGCCTGTGTACACAGACTGCAATACATGACAGGTGAGTAAAATTTTAACATTTCTTATGAGTGTGTAGGAGTGGGAGAAACCATCAGGTTAATAAACCTGTTAATAACAAAATGTCTTGTAAGACAGCTTCATTTATAAATACTGTTATGATATAAAAATGCCTTGAAAAAGTCCCCAAAATTTTTTTCTAAGATGAAGAAAAAAGCTGGTGTCACTAGACCTGGAAGTGGTGAAAGTCATGCATTTTCTTCTGAATTCACAGAACCAGCTTAGCTGTAGTTATATGTGAAATATGAAAGGGGATTCTAAGGCCTCAGCTAATCACCACTAGTAAGAGGCCAGCAGGTTGGAAACTCAGGCAAGGCCAGCAGTGTCCAAAGGAGAGAGAGACCACTGGATGATACAGAAATACGGGCACCTCCACCACAGGTTAAAGTCATCACCTGGGCAAGATGGAAAAATACAAAGTGCAGCTGCTTTTACTGCTCCTGGTAAGATTAAAAGAAAGAACCCTTTACTTTCCAGTGCGGCATGCAGCACTGGCTTTGATTGTTTTTAAAACAATCTTTAAAGCTCTCCACCCTGCAGCAAAGGAAAACAAGTTAACTGATTCTTGTCCACTGTTACCACAATCTGCTTTGCTTTACTGCAAACAGGCAGCACAGACCTAAGTTATTATGAATAAATAAAACAGCTGTATCCACAAACACTGGGAACATAGCTCTTTTTAGTGCTACCCTTTTCAGTTTTACACAGAATAGTGGTAGGACCTTTTTTCTCTATGGACCCACCCAGCTTGCCACCTGATGGAGCCTGCAGGGTGGCTGAGTCCATGGAAATAACATCCCCCAGACTATAATCCCGTCTAAAGGACCAGATGGCCTGGCTTGTCATACAATAATGTTGCTACTCTTCTTTACTGAACACCCTCTCATCCTATGCCAAAAGCGTGTAAGTCTGAAAGCCCCGATTCTCTTTTCAGGGGGCTTGTGTAACTTCTAGCTGAAGCTATGGGGTTTTACGTGTTTAAATTGCTGCACAAGACAAAGTCAGTCTTGTGGCCTAGGGCAGAGTTGTGTATAATAAATTAAGCATAGGTTTTTGTTTCTGCCGCTGATCATGCAGACCTTTACGAAGTATAATAGTCTGATAATAAAAAGCTGCACCTTAAAAAATCAGCTAGCTATTATTGCTAGAACTCAAGCAATGGGTATGTGATCCATGCAGATGCAATGGAGGAAGCTCCAGGCCTATGTTATGTTCGGAGTCAAACCTCCTCTCTAGCTCATTTATGTTCTTCAGAAGGATAGGTCCTCTGCTGGCTGTTCTTCCTGGGCTAAAACCAACTCTTTTGAACTACTTTCATGGAACAGAGGAGTCTCATGCATCCCACTGTAGGTATTCTCTAGCACTGCTCGCTTCATCAGACCTTCATCTCCCAAATCCCACCCAAGTGCCATTTCCAGAGCTGGTTCCTTTGGTTATTTACTACAAAACACAGAAGAAGGAGACCAGAAAGAGCAGCAGCTCATATCAGTAAATGCTTATAAACACTCTCAGTGTGGAGAGTTGGAATTGTTCCACTATGTACTGATAACAACATGTTCAGTAGGTTAGGAGGATTAAGGTGTTCTGACTCCTAAGGACAGCCCTGGCATGTTGTAGAGCCCCTGACAACACAGAAACAAAACAGCTGAAGGGAGATTTGGACTGATTGATGCTACTCATGACAAAAACTGAGAAAATCACCATGTACTAACAATTTTCCATTCTAAAACTTTTCTGCAAGAACAGGGAGCTGAAGACTCCACACTTCCAGACTCTTTTCCTGACGCTATAAATGAATTAAATTAATCTTGGCCTTGTTCAAGTGGAAAGAAGGCTTGTAATGAAATGGGAAGATATTCATGCAAAGAAGAGACAATTCCGTAAACTCATTATATCTTTGAGAACTGGACTCATATTTTGTTTTGTTTTCCAAGTGCAGGGTTTGGGGAAGAAAGAAGGTTTTAAGCCAAATCAAACAAACATATTTTTAGGGATGTTTTCTAAGCTTGACAGCATAACATTTCTAGACAGAAGGTGTAAAGACTGAGGAAATCCCAAATTTGCTAAAAACTCTACCCATAGAGACCTATCCATGAAACCAGTAAGGCTCCCCATCAGGAAACCACTGTCTTTCTGCACAGCAGTGATCACATTTGCAAAGGCAGAAAAATGAACTATTTCATAATTATTATTTGGAAATAATAACAATGCATATTTTGCAAGTCACTTTTAATCTAAGTTGTCCTGTGATTCAACTAAATTTTACTTAAGAAACTTGTCATAGTTACTTACATGCTTACTGTATAGATACTAAACATGATATAAAGGATGCACTGAAGGCTGTGAAGAACATAGTGAATGGCCACATCAAGGATTTTTAAACTCAGCGCTCAATCTAGTCCGAAAATACTAACATGAGAACTTCTTTTTTTTAATGCAGGCAAAGCAATACATCTGATCCCTAAACATCCATAAGTTTAAACATTGTCATTGGCTTCATTTCTTCACTGAACTTGTCAGAGCACTTTATTACTGTGAGTTCAATACACATTCCAGGCACATCAATTTTCCTGGGAAACAGCATGTGTCAAAAATGTTGAAACTCAGAAAGATGGGCAGTTGCCTGCTACTGTGGAGAAGCGTAAGATTTCCCGTGTGCCTTTTCCTGCATTATCTAAGGAAAACTCTGTAAAACATAATTTGTTCTGGAGTTCATCTGTTTGCAAGTTAGCTTAACTCCTGAATTCAGTCTTATCTTAGCTACAGTATGACATTATTTCTATTCATCCTGTGCTAATACAAAATAACCTTCCTGAAATGTCTTTGTTTCTTTTTGGTAATGAAGTGTAAGGCACTGAAGAGCTTCTCACTGCAAGGATGCATTTATATTGAAATAGTCATTCCATGGAAATCCAATTATACCGCTTTCAATAGAAAGCCTAGCATGACATTTGGTTAGAGAAATGAGCCTTTTTAACTCACTCTCAAATTTCATTTTAAAAATACATTCCCAGGTAATGATGAATTTTCCCTTTTCATTTTTTATTTATCTAATTCTAAATCCCAGGCTCAGTTGAGAAGCTGAAAAACAACCAAATGACAGGAGATGATCAAACCAAAGAAGCAATGCTTAAAAAACAACTTGATTGTACCATCTGAAAGCTCCTTAATTAAGCATAGAGGAAAAAAACATGCCCAGGAAAACATCAAATCATTGTTAAAATACCCAAAAAAAGGGAAATCTCACTGACTTGTGCAAATGGAGAGAAATCACACTGATGGCTACCACTGGGCACATCTTCTCAGCCTGCCACCAAGCAGCAGGAAAGGTGCCGGGTGTTCACCAAATGGGAAACCCAGCACTGAGGTGATGTTCCTGATGCTGGCCCCTGCAGATTTGGGGAAGGTCATGACTCCGCCACAGACAGCACACAGACATCAGCGCCCACGCAGATCAGCACCAGCCAGCACCAAGTCCTGGTTGCAGTCACCATCTGCGTGCAGGCTGGGAGGTGGAAAGCAAGCTCCCTGAGGGGTCAGCAGCCCCAGAGCAGCCTTTACACATGACATGAACCAGGGCTCCATTCTTTTCTTGCTGCTGTCTAGTGTTATTTCTAATAACAGATAATGAAACCAATTAAAAAAAGCGGGGTAGCCAGCAATACCTATATTTCACCAACAAGGCCTATATTTTACCAGCAAATTTCTGCTACTCAGCACTATCCTAGAAATGCTAAAAAGATATCAACACAGCAAAAATAGCAAGCAAAGCAGAGTTTAAAATTAATTAGGACAAGAAAACCAAAGATGAAGCCCTTGATGTCCAGCTGCAATACCAGTGGTGTAAGCAAGAATCACAGAAGGGTATGAGCCAATGCAGAAGGAAATGACATTAAGTATTAGACAAGTTTCCATCACATTCACTAAACCTAATGACAAGCAGAAATCAAAGCAAATACAGCGCCAGAATAAAAGTGAGAATTTTCTTTCCAAACACGTCTTGGGGATACAATTGCAGGAGCTGGAGGTCTGCCAGTGTGTTGGACAGGAAACCAGGTGTCTCATAAAACAATCACCTCCAAAAGTCCTGGGCAGCGGCCAGAAAGCCTCTGTTATCACTGAGGAGAGAGAGAGAGCTTACCCATGTACACCAGAGTCTGAAAAAAGTGTTGTGAATATTTAGACTTCGCGTGTGTGATAAGTACCCAGGTATTGCCGTGGACATAAACCCAGCCAGCAGAGACCATCCTGGATGAGGAAACGAGAGGAGGTGGGAGCAGTTCCTTTTCCTTATTTTTATTCATCTTTACTCTCTAAGGGGAGACTTTAAAAATCAAGAAGCCATAGACTTGTTGTTGGTTTAAGCACTCAGTCACCAGCTGTTGGAGTGCAAAGCTTCCTACTCCTGAGGAGCATTAACACTTCTTTTTCTCAACTGTTGTTAATGATAGCTTATATTTCTGGTAAAGATCCTGGCATAGAAGGCAATACATCTATTTAGTTTTCCGTTCCTTTCTCCACCAAATTTAGAGTGCATTACTTGTGCAAAATTTGAACGGGCCAATACCAAAAAAAGAAACCAAACCCAGGGAAGAGCAACGAAAAGCAGGGTAATCTGTGTAAACTCTGATGCAGGAAGCTGTTCTGGAACAAGGTAGGTCACATATTTTTCCTGGGAAAAATAAATAGTAAAAAGCCCCAGTTTCCCCCTACTGTGACACAGAAAGAAAAGGGGAGGGGGGGGAAGAAGGGGTGGAATAGAGAAAGCAAGTAAGCAACCATCTGTGTGTGGAAGGAGTCTTGCACAAGCATGGCTTATCAAGTAACATTTACAGCAACAGCCAGAACAGCCAGAGCAGTTATGAAACTGCTATATTACTGGCTTTCACCCACTGGAAAAAAAGGCATCTTTGAAGTTGCTACAGGAAAACAGGAAGAAACAGTGTGCATTTAAATGGATGTTGTAGCACACTTCCTCTTAGATCCTGTGTTTAACTGACAGAGTAATTTTTCACTATAAAAACGAAATGCCTCAGGTGGAGTTACTTCAGATAGTCTTCTCCTTTTCCAGCAGGATGCTGCAATAGCTAAATCATAAAAGGTCTGTATAGGTCCAGCAAGATTGACATGGTACACATCAATGTGGGTGCACACTTAACATTTCTGAGTTAAGAATTTCATATCCTGCTGTTCTCCCCACAACTTGGAACATGCTGGAAAATAGCAAGGCTCTCTCGTCACTCATTTGGTGGAGAAATGAGGTAAAGATGAGGTCAAAGAGACCTGCATGGAAATCTGTAGGAAACCCAGTTAGGAAGGTTTTCATTTCCCACAGAAGGGAATTTGTTCTAAAGGTCTGGAGGTGACATTGTGCTTTTAAGTGCAAAGAGAATTTGCATTAAGGGCAACAGAAAATAAATGCACCCGTAGACAGATGCAACAGCTTTGGGATCTGTGGCTTTCTAGAGGAAAGGACAAAACCAGCTCATCCAGAAGAGCTTGAGATCTCCTACAAATTCATAAAACAAAAAGAAGTTTTCAGAGATTAGCTTTTACACAAAACACTGTAATGGTGAAAGGACTGTAGATTACCTGAAATGCCTCTGTGTCCTGGAGCACCCTGGTTTGCTGAAGGACAGTATGTTTTCATGCAGGTTCATTAAAGAGAGGCCAAGACCTCAGGCTGTGTACAAGGTTAGATTCATTTCCACCTCTTTCAGCCCTGAAACTTTAGATTTTGGAGATATCTCAAAACAGCTTCCTCCACATCTGTAGCTCTTTGGTCTTACTTTTTGTTAGCTCGCACATTACACATTGTTTTCCTTTAACTATATGTGTTTTCTCACTTCCTAGAACAACTTTTGTTCTAAGAAGTGACTTGGATGCATGAGCTGTTTAAAAACCCCACTGTCTGCCTGGGAGAGAAGTTTCCAAACAGGTTTAGGTAGACTATGCTGGAGGTGTGCGAAATTACCTGTCTCAGTTAGCATAGACTTTAGCTTTAGGTTACCTGGCGGCATTTATTAAATGAGGACAAAAAGCCCCTCAGGCAACACTTCCACTAAGCACTTGCACGCTGACTCTCAACACTTATGGTCTCTGCCTGCATCCTCGTGCAGAGCATTCCACAAAGCCATCAGCCTTTCCCAGATCTATTAGCTCCTAAGAAAAGTCTTAATAAAATTAACACCAGAGCCTCCACCTTTCTTGGAGCTCTTACAGAAGGTATTGGAACCAGAAGAGATTGAGATGAGAGGCAATTACACACATCACTCTCGCGAGCCTGTACAAAGGGATCGTAACACAAGCTTTTCTGCACTTTCTGTTTTGCTGCTGCCTGCTAGCTCCATGGGCACACTCCCACTGCTCCGCTCCGGCACACCGTGCTACCAGAAATCCCGTCTTGTCCAGTGGGACAAGGACATCTATATAACACTCATTGAGTACACTTGAATGAAAAAAAGGTGAACTTCTGTTACGCTAGGCACAGTATTTCAAAGTATTCACAGCCACAAGCGTGTTGGGAGGAGCTCCACAACCAGTGTGATTAATTGAAGTAATCGCAGAGCCAGCAGAGACCCCGCTGCCTGGGCTGCCCATGGGTCCCCACCAGTATTTTCTGTGCAGGAAGAGGTCAGGAGATTGCTTCAGGTAAGAAAATAGCTAGCGAATGATGCAATCTCCTCTATAATACTTTCCATTTCAACATTGTCATGATTTAGCCCCAAAATGTACTTGTGTCACATACTTAGAGGAGTCTAGACTTGAGAAGATATTTTAGAGCAGGTATCTGTATGTCTAGGCCACTTCTTGGGGATATTTCAATACTCTGCAGTCAATACATAGAGCTCATGCTGTTACATGGCAATATTTACATACCAGTGAGTCTGTCATCTCAAATACAGGAACAAATCTGAGTTTCTAAAGTCGCTGACGAGTCCTTGGAATAATCTTTTGGATTTGTTTTTTTACGAAGCTTTCAGAGTGAAGTGAAGTTTTGCACAAATGAACTATGTCACCAGCTTGAAGTTAATGCCTTTTTTGTGAACTGTGCCACAGTATTTAAAAAATGTTGCTTCTTAAATGGCAGCACAAAGCAACCTTGGAACAGTATTTGCAGTCACAACAAATACAGAAGTATATACATGTAGACATGCAGTCAGGGGCTTTTATCTCTTTTTACAGCAGTCATTCAAACCCTACAAAAAATATTACCTAAACACAGCAAGGCCAAAACTTATAATTAATTACAAGATCTTTCCATTTCATAACTCATATAACTAATGCTTTTCTTAAACTTCAGTTGCAGATACATCTATTCCCATTACTACATGCAGAAAGCCTGTGCATAGCATTATTGTCAGCAAAATTTTAACAACACACGCTTGCCCTTCTTGCTTTTGCATACCTAACTGAACAAGCAGTGGCATCTAGGCAATAGATTGATTTAAAAAATTATAAAATCCAAGGAAATGTTTGCAGGCATTGACTATTGAGTCAGCCCAGCCATTAAGGGTCTGCAGCATCTTTCCAGGAACTCCTATTCACTCACCACACAGTAATATGCTGTTCTCAAAAACTACCAGGCCAGGCATTGTGAACGTCAAGAACTATCACAGTTACTAGGAATTTAAGGGAAATATTTTGATGAGTTAGTGCAGATAATAACAGTTGAAAGGATTTTCTCCTCTATTTTACATATGGAAGGAAAATTACATCCATTTGTAATGTGAAATTCACGGAAGCCTGTCACAGGAGAGGAAAAAAGTGAGTCACAAGTGAAGGAAAAGGGATATAGCTGAAAAGACCAAAAAACTAGCCAGGCAGCAGAAGTCACTTTCCTCCTGAAGTAGTCAGGAGAAGGTATCCTGCACCTCAGCAGAGGAGAGAGGGGTCCCAGAAAGGGCTATGCAGCCAGGTACAGCAGACATTTTTCCCTTTGACAGACCCACACCTCTCCCTCCTCGGCCCCATTCCCACTACCCAGGGTCTGCATGCCCCCCCCCACCCAAGACAGCCCCTCTAGTCCCCAGTATGCCCACTCAGGCACAAAACAAACACTCAAGGGCAAATCTTGAGTTCATCAATCTGAGTAAAAAAGGCCATTAAAGTTACCAAAGGTCTTTCCTATGTGCGCGTCTTGTCAGTTCTCCCCCTCAACTGTCATATTCCTGGCTCCTCTTTGACTGACAAAAATAGCTGATTTCTCCTGAGGTCCACTCCCAGAAAAGTGACCTATGGCTAGATCCCCATACTTCAGTGACCCTCTGAGGTCGGTGACATTTTGTGGAGGTGTCATCATCAGATGAGAGCCCAGTGATCCTGTGCATTTTCACAGGCAAGGTTTGCTTCTTCCCCGTGGGTGTACAGTATGTACAGGACAACCTCCAAACTGAACAGTACTGTCTCAATTTGCAAAGAGAGTTTGTACTTCATTCCAGAAGCAGGGGGAATTGAGTTGCAGCATCTGGATTTTTAGGAGTCAGTTGGTGCCAGAAAAAAAAGATGAGCTGCACTGCAAAGGTTGGTTGGCTCTTGCAGACTGAAGCTTGTGATACAGCAGGGATTTATTTTTCAATTTTAGTTCAACTGCAGCTGATTCGTATGACCGTGTTATTTCCCTCAGCTGCTGCAGAGGAACGAACAATTCCAGTGCAGTCAATGAATCTGTGCAGATTCATTCCCTCTGAAAAAGCAAGTTAATTAGGCACGATCTTCCCCAATTTTCCTTATTCATTCCCTAAGACTTACACAACTGTAATAATTGTAATTTTTAAAGAAGAGACTAAAAACCTAGCTAGTGACAATCTGCCACTGGTGTAGGTGCCCAGCCCTTCAGTCGCCAAGGATCGGTTCACGCAGCTGCTGCCGCTAGTGCATCACAAGCAGAGTGACGTCTGGACTGCGAATGCTGTTACAGATCCAGCCTCACACACTCAGGAGAGAGGTGGCAGAATTTTTTTACATTGCAGATTCACCTCCCACTTGTGGTCATAGCATAAGTTAATGTCATGGATTGCATACAGCAGAACATGATGCAGAGGCAGCCGGGTGAAAATTGCTGTGCCCTGTGTGGTCTCAGGGTATGCCCAGGGTCAAAGCTGTGGGCAGGGGTACGTGAGGAATAAGCATCTTCCTGCAGCAACCTTCTTGTCCAGAGCTCAGGCAGCACCTACAAAGATTAAAGCTGCCTTCCCGTACGGTCGCTTCAACAGAAACAGAATCTGAAGCACTGCGTTTCTCCCATATTTCATTGTCTTATCAGACAGCTCTTACGCAAACCAGTAGGAGTCTGACTATAGTATGGTAGTCACAGATGTACAGCAAAGATTGGCAATATGGAAAAGGTCTAACACAGAGCCCCTTAACCACTAGTGAATCAGTATGTGTAACCCTTTGCCGTTAATTCAGATAGTAATGAATTAAAGACCTTGATAAAAAACACCACAGAGTTAATAAATGTTGAGGAAATTTGGCAACAGCAGAAACCACAAGCCTCATTTCACTTTCACATACATTTTACAAGAAGCTCACTAGAATTACTCTTAATTTACAGTTGAAATGAGAATCAGAGCCAGCAATAATACAATCTGGTGTAAAGAGTTTGCAGAAAAGTTTGTTTTAAAGATAGGCTTCTCAGACACAGGAAGTGATAAAAGTAATTTCAGCATGTTATGTGTCCATCTGTCTTAGGAGGGAAATTTCAGAGTCCCTCTGTATATCAACAGTCTCTTCCTTCTCTTTTACTCATTTGTTGTACTTTAGATCTCTATTGAGTCCTTTTGACGCACCACCGGCCTTTTCTGCAGCTCTCTATCTTAACAATAGGACATTTATAATACTTAATAATTCAGAATTTTTTATTAAGTACTTATTCTAAAATCTCTACTTTCATTAAAGGAACTGTTCCCATTGAAGTAAATGGCACAATTCCAGACCGAGTAGCATCATGCCCATATCAATGTTCTGATGCCATTTTCTATTTTTAAATCTTAATAATTGCAAGATTTTATACACCACAAATACAAAAGCAGTACCCTCATTATCTAAGTTTAGCTTAATTTAACTGTGAAACTGTTAAAAAACCTGTTAAAAGAAAACACCATCTCTATTCATGCTGGGTCCCTTTCAACAATGTCTATTGAAAATAAATCCAATTACTTCTTCCCCCTCTCCTTCCATGCAGTACAGTGTGGTGTCATTATTTCAACCTACACAAAGAATATTTTTAATCGGTGTCTAAGATACAAATTTGGTAACTGCTGAGGCAACTCCTACATTCCTAAAATTGATATCCCGCTGTGGTCTGCTTTTACTTTCTGTGAGCCACCAGGAGCGTGGCCAGCCATTTCAGCTCTGGGCTGTGGACTGCCAGACCTCGCCCCACCGGGCAGGAGCCCGAGCCCAGCGGTGCAGCCCCAGCCCACGCCCCTGCATGGGGGGAGCGTCCAGGATGCTGTGCTTTCAGCAGGAATGTTTTACCCACTGGCACGCACAGCATGGGCTCACCTGAGGGCTGTGAACTGTAACCTGCATTTCCAGAGGCATCATCACCAAGACAGACCTGTGTGGACTAAATACCTCCGCAGATGTCGCTACTTATTCTCCTCCAACGAGGCAGTCTTCTGTTTCCTTTCATTTTGTGCAATTTCTTTGTTAGCTTTCCAATGTCTTTGGGAAGGAGGAAATGCAGACTGGGAGTATTGCTTCCACTGCTCCAGTTTATGGTTTCATTCAAGCCGATTAAGTTTGGATTTTCTAAATGTCAAACATGCTCAGCTCCAAGGCTTTGACTCAGACCTGCCCGCAAATGAAGAGGTCACAAAGAAGCATCCAGTGGAAATACGGTCATAAGGAAGGTTGCCTCTTGGGGAGGTACACAGGAATGAAGCTCTGGTTTAGAGGGTCTTCTAACAGACATCCAGCATATATTTATCTCCTTCCTCTCTTATAAGGTAATAAAACATTGTAACTTCTCCAGACATTGTGTGGGCAGTTACCTTTAAACAATATTTTGGAAATAGAGTGGGGAGGTGAAGCCTTGGAAAAGCTGTAAATCCCAACCCGTGTTTTATTAAGGAAAGAGAAATATTGCTCATATCGAACTGCTGAACTACCTGAACTACCACCAGGTATTGGAGATCATGTTTTCCCTAAATGGGTCACAGCATGCTCAGTATTATAGTCACTTACAAAGCCTAAACATGCTGCAAATTATGACCTGCCTGTGCTGCTCAGCAGGCATAGATAATTCTCCTAATCCTTTGCGTAATAGACCACTTACAGTCTTATTAGAAACCACCCCTCTGAAAACGCTACTATTTTCGGTTTGCTCTTATTTTACCAGGCAGCGACCCAGTTTTGGAGTAGAACACCACTTTTCCGAACTCAGTTGAGTTTTTTGAACCAGGATTGTGAGCCCTTCAGAAGACACCAACAGAGACTGCAAGACAACATCTGAGAAGGGCTGGGCCCGCGCCAGAGCAGGAGGCAGCATCCTGCCTGGCGTGCCTAGTTCCCGTGCCAGCCCACCCAGCAGCAGCATCCCACTGGCCGCAGCAGCCACCCCGCAAGCTCACCTTGAGGAGGGCAATCCTGCATTCCAAAGCATGCAGAGCTTACCCCTCCCACCCCAGAAAACACCAGCACAGGCAAGGGGTCTGCTGGAAAGGGGTGCCAGACCCTGCAACCATGACAGTTGCACCAGGAATGGCTTTGGGAAAGATGTGCTGGAGATGCCATAATACCAGCTAAGGGAGAGCCATACCCATATTTTAAACAACCAGCATGCACGCATTGACCACGAAACCTTTCTGAGAGCAGGAATAGCTCTTGACCATGTGGCAGACCTTCATTTCCTATGAAGTGGTGGCACACCGCTGGTTTGAGAGACAGTTCACCAGTTACACAAGGTGAAGGTCTGGCCTTACACATCTGCAGCAGCTTTCCCTTCTCCACCCCCCCACCCCCCCCGATGCCAGTGACATTAGGAGCTTTTATATGTGGTATACGCACAGGAAATTGAAATAGAAAACAATAAACAAGTGTTCCTCTGGAAGAAAATGTTCATGGTTGCCAGAACACAGCAATTGTCTCCTAGCTTTCTGAGCAATTTCACTGATCTTACAACACTGTTCTTCATAAAAGTTATTTACTAATTTTCCACACATTTCCAAATTGGTAACCCTATCCATTACCCATATGCCAAGCATCAGACTGCAGCAGCTGGTTGGAAAACAGTTTAATCTCTTTCAGACAGCTTAAAATCCATGGCTTATAATTGTATAAAGGTACAGCTGGGCAAGATGTCATCAAAAAGTTAACTTCAAGGCAATTGGGATGTCAGATGCCATCAAGAACTCCTCAAGTTTCCAGGACACACTCCAAGGAAATCCCTTGTTTGTTTGATGTCATTCCATACCAAAGCATATTGGCACCAGGGCACCCCATATGAAATGTGACTCCCCTCCAAAGTACCTCCTGGAAAAAGCTGTGCTTCTTCTCAAGCTGATGTGAACATCATACAGCATATGCGGCGATTAATGGATTGATCACAAAAAGTCAATGCAGTCAGGCAGCAAACAGCTAGGGACCACCCAAAAGCAAAGGGAGGACTGCTCCTCTTGCAGGAGGCCCAGACTGAAGAGCTGAATTACCACCACAGCGCTTGTTCTTCATGCTGCTAAAATAATTACTCCATTTCAAAGGCAGTGTCCAGGGTGAGACTGGCTTTAGTTTATGTACTTTCTCTATCCTTTATATGCAACACTTGCCCTGCTAGAGAAAAATATTCCATTCTAGCTTCTCCTTTTGGTGACAGCTATTAGCAAGAGCTTCAGAAGGATGTGCAATAATTCCTACAACTTGTAGTCTGATAGCAACTTGCTTATAGGAAAACTTATTCTTCAGTATCAAGCACCCCAAAAAACCTTAGCTGAATTTCTCATTGTTGTTGACCTTATTTATGACAAGCCTTCCCCCCAGTTTGTATCTTCAGACTCAGGCTTTCTCTCCAGTTCATCCAAAACTAAACTGATAAAATATTTTTTTCTTCATCTTTGAATCTCCAGATTATCCCTCTGGGTTCCCTTCCCTTAGTGGAAATCTAGAATGTTGCATTGTGTAATCTTCTGTTCCCTCTTACAGAATTTCATGCCCTTCCAGTAGCACCACTGCATGCCAATAGCACTAAGATTCTGAAACCTCAGCTCTGGCCAGGAACAGAAGCAGAAGTTAAAATCTTGAAAAGTTCATGAACTGATATTGTGGAAAACACACCAAAATAAAGCAATTACAAATTATCTTAGTTTTTTTAATCACAAAACATGCTTTATTTTGAAGGTTCTCTCTATTCAATTATGTCTTAACAAGTTTCAAAGTATGTCATTTATAAAGTCTAAACCCCATATGCTTTGAAAGGTTCTCAGCTTTAACAAAAAAATTAAAATAAACATTTTAAACACACAGATCATCAGAACAAATCTATCCTTGAAAGCAATTTCATTTTCCTAAAAGAGCCCTCTTTAGTGAAAAAAGTCAGCATTTCTCTTTCTCGAGTTTACCACCCTTGGCTCTCCCTCTTCCAGCTTGGCAAGATACTAATGGCTTCAAAAATATTTAGTCTTCTCCTATTTATAAATGTTATTTATCATTTATCATTGTTATCTATATTTATCATTTTAGGGCTTCCCAAGCCACTATGGCTTAACCTTGCCCAGGTGAATGATGTCTATGAATACACTGCTGAAACTTGCACCCTCCATCCCTGCCTTATGATTTGCCCCCAGTTGCTAGGGTTGAAATTTAGGTTGTAAGCTCTTTGCAGGGACACTGAGCCTTCCCGTCCGGGATCGACCCAGACTCAGTGAGGCAGCTGCACAGATTTACCATGGCCACCACCTCCCTATGCACCTGCCAGTGTTGTTGGGGACACGGCCCACCACTTCAACAACCTTAGTAAATGTGTGTCTGATGTTGTGTGTAAAGTATTGATGTTTCCTCTCAGTGTTATAAAATAGCAAATTATAGTTCTTATTGTTCTAATAGTTAATAACAAAGATAATATACTTCAGATGATTCTTTGAACTTTATTGTTATATTCCACTGGATAACTTCCAAAATAATTGTGGAATTGTGATTTTCTTTCCGTCTGAAGATTTCACAATTCCTTTTTTCCCCTTTAAAAATCTCTTTCAGGGCACGTATTTGCTCCTTTCACCTGCATCTAGCCTATTCCTTCCCCAGCTTGAAGTCCTTTAAGCTCTCATTCTCTCCCTAGACTTACCCAAACTCCTACAAGAACTATGATGCAAACTAACATTGAAAGGAAAACAGATTAACCATGGAAGCCTGGAGTTCCCACCATGCCATCTGCTCTTTCAGAGTCCCATAGCTCTCGGGAGGGAATTAACTTTTGAGTGGATTGAGCACCGGTGATTCATGGCACACTTTGGGTGTCTCAGACCTGACAGGCCAGCTGCTAGGAAGGGTATGTGTGACCTTGATAGGGTTTAGGGAGGATGACTCGGAGCTGCAAGAGGGCCAGACCTGGGGCTGATGCTCAGCCCTGCCATCCCCATGCAGAAGATATTGCACAGCATGACTCAGCCTGGTCCTGCTCTCCTTCAATGTGTGCTGCTGTTACATCTCCAGGCTCATGTGATCCTGATGCAATTCCAATTACATCACCCACATCATGCAACAGCTCAGCAAAAAGACCTAAGATAACCGTAAATAGAGCTAAAGCAAAAAAAAAAGTAGACTTCCATTTTTAGTCACCCATAAGGAACTTTTGAGGTTAACTTAAAATTTACCAGGACAACTCTCTTGTGCAAGCCAGGCTATGCAACTGCTTTGTGATAGTAAGGACACGCGACTATTAACCTCCACTCCTACTTACATATTCTTTGGCTTGTATTCTTTGTTTTTCAGTTTAAACTTATCTGAGGAGGGGAAGTTGGGGAGATAAGAGTGGTTTAGGATTAACCCCACTGTTGCAGCCCCCATGCTGCAGCAGGACTGACTCCTTCCATGGTCTGTTCAGAACTGAACTATAACGACCTGGAATGGGAAGCAGATTGGGTTAGGGCTCTCCCTAGAGCATGAAAGCAAAGTACTTAATGAAAAGTCCTTGCAGTATGGATTAATTCTCTTTAAGAATGTACATGTTTTTGTCTGTATACCCTTTTTTATTTTTTGGTTGTAAGCCATAAACCAATACCATAAATGAACCTCTTTCCATCACTGGGCTTTGAACGAGGCTTGATAACAAGTTAAAATCAGGAAAGGTAAACTTGCTGCATGTTTTAAACCCATCTCAAAAACACAAATCTGGGTGTCCTAGACCAAATATTGCTCATTTTACTTGTAACTGCAAGGCCACAAATTTCAAAGCAATTAATTGAACCAATAAAATTCACAGGCTTTGACCAGAGAGGTTGTTCAATGAATGACAACTTGGACCAAACTGGCCCTCAGTTTGCTGCACCTCATGCTGCAATTGCACCTAAGATAAATTATCTCACTTAGCTAATATACATATCTTATTACTACACCTGAGATGAAAACATAAACTTTATACATGCATTAGGCCACACCTACCCCTAGCATCCATATGACTGCATGGTATGCAATGGCTTGTAAATAAAACCATAGACATCTTCAAGACATTGAACGCATTTATTGAGTTGACAGGAAAGGCATCTTCAGAACAACTTTACTTGACAACAGTCTTCATGGGACTAATTAGCTATTCTTTCCCCTAGAAGTAACAATTCCCTTGCAAATTTTCTAATTAAATCTGCAGCTGCTTGGAAGAGTATTAGCACAGCAGAGATTTCCTCTAAGCAAGCCTACTGGGAGCCTGCCAGTGACCTTACCCTAGTTGTCAGCTGAATCGAGGACTATGTAACACATTATGCAATTCGAGCAATTCAAGCGAAATCACCCTCGTGCCTGCTCACAAGGAAGCACAAGCCCTGATGAGGGTAAAAGTCAGGGAGAAAACACCTGCAATTCTTTACTGGGTAATAGATCCTTTTCTATGCTTTTCCTAAAAAAAAGAGAGAGACGCAGAAAAAATGTCAGACTTGGTACAGACAGGAGCTTGCTGTTTTTACACACAGAAGCTTTACTTAAATTCAGCATAAGTAAACATGGTCCTGCTCACTCTCATTTCCAGGCTCCTCAGCAAGAGCCAGAGGTGGGGGAGGCCAGTGCAGGTGTAGCACATCTTGGAAAACAGGCTGTCAGTCTCACCATTTTGCCCACTAATAAAGAAAAAGAATAAATGTATCCAGATGCCTCAGCCCATTGCAAGTCTTCATGAGTAACAGAGCCAAAACTGTACAAATCAGATAGAATAAGCAACTGGTCTAGTTTCAGTAGTAATGCTCTGATAGCCTATGAAAGATTGACCCCTGCTTTTATTTAGGTCTTTTAATCACTAGACCTGCAAACCCTGCAGCATTTTGATGACCTGGGGAAAAAACACACCAATTTTTCAGAAGGTGTTAGCCCAAATTTGGCACCTTTCCTGTGTGTGCTTTTTGCTGAAACTTACTGGTAACGTGGCAACATAAGTATTAATACCTGTATCTGTATCACTGTATAGTGAAATTTCTGGTTCATCTTAAAGATTAGATTAACTGAAAACATATTAATGAGGAAATTTACTATTCACAGTTCTGAGCATACTTTGTTATACATATTATCTTATCCATGTGTTTCTATAGGTATACATAAAGCCATAGACTCTGTTCTACTGTACCCTGCAGTCAGTAGGGAACCTCAAGCAAACCACCAATGAGATTGCGGAGTGCAAATTCTCTTACTTGGGTGGCATCCATATAGTCCTCAAACAGGGAGAGAAGGACCATTAAATAGATAAATAAAAGACCTCTGAACAAGTCTTTATCTGTTTTATTTTTCTTAGAAGCCATAGAGTAGGAAAATTCTTAGCATAGGAAAAAGGACTGCAAGAGATGTCAAAAAAAGTTGCCAGTGAGAGGGGCCATCAACAATGCAGAAAGTGTGCATGTTGATCTGTGAATCCACAGCTATCATCTCCAGTATGCAATTTTGTTTCATTTGTTTCAAAGGTATTAATTCTATGCCAGAGGATCCTGCAGACCATCTCCTCTCTTCTTCCAGGGGTAAAGATATTTGTAACATTCTTAAAGATCCTGAGTGATGCCTCAGACCTCTCAGGATGCTAGACAGCTAATTGTCTCATACTGGTTGTAAGACTTTCCTAGTAGTAAGACTTCCCTAGTACTTGCTGCTTTCAAGTACCTACTACAATTTTAGCTCATTTTCTAGCAAAAGTAGGCCTGAAGAACAGATTCATTCCTTCTTTTCTGAAACTACCTTCTATGTGCTTGAAGATCATTACCAGGTTTTCCTTCAGTTTTTTTTCCCTCTTGACTAAGCCACTCCAGTTCTTTAAACTTGTCCTCACAGGTGATATTTTCTAGACCTTTGATCCTTCTCATTGCTTTACTTTGGATTTTGTATAGATAGTTATCTATTTCTGGAAGTCCAGTGTCCAAACAGGACACAGCACCCCAGCTGCAGGTTGAACACAGCTGTCATGCGTCTTGCAGATGACAGACCCAGTTAGATATCTCCCTGTGTTGTTTACCTTTTACACAACGGAATAACATTGCTGACTTGTCTTCAGTGTGTGATCTACTATAATTGCTAGGACCTTTCCCACAGAATTGCTTTTAACCTTGGTTTTGCTCATCCTGGATTTATTCCACGAGTACTCCTACATCCTCACTGACTGCAGTGCCCTTACTGAATTGCGTCTTGTTTTTCAAATCTGTATCCAGTTTGCCATGATCGTGTCAAGCTCTAATCCTGTCCTTCAGTGCAACTCTGGCTCTTCTCAGTGGAGTGCCACGTGAACATATCCAGCATACTCTCTGCTCCACTTTACAAGTAATTCAGAGAAATATTGAATAGAGTGCGAAGCAGGGTGAGCTGCAGCAAAAATCACACCCTTCTGGCTCAACACAAAGCAGCTAATCAGTACGCTTTGAACCTGGTTTCCCATCAGCTAAGCACTCACTTTGGAGCAGTTTTGCCTGATTCTGTCCCCTCACCTTGTCTATCAGGATGTCACCTGGGTGTCAAGTAGTCCTACTAAGATCAAGAAAGCCGACTGCTCTGCACAAGGCCTGTCATGCTGTCAGGGCAGGAAATTAGACAGATTTGAAATCGTTTGTCCTGAGCAAATTCATTTTGGCTGTTACTCATCCCCGTATTTATCTTCTTGGTATTTTCAAACAGTTCAAGTATTTGTTCCAGTACTTTTCTGGGAATTGAAATTATAGTCAGAGCCAATAATGTCAGTCTCCTCCTCTTTCTCTTTTTTAAAGCTATGCACTATCGTTACCAGTAAAGTTCCCTGCCTTCCTGGGGCAAGGACAGGAGCTATTCCCGAAGGTGATGGTTCTGCGCTGGCCTCAGCCAGTCCTCCAGTTTCAGGTCAGGTCCAGACAAACTGGAAATCTCTGCTTTAGCTAAATATTCTCTATTTTAGTCTGTCCTTGGCTCTTAATTCTTTACTGCTGAATCAGCTAGCCTTTCTGGTAAAGAGTGAACCACAACAAGCATCAAACATTTCAGCTTTCTCAGCACAATCTAGCTTTTGCTTCCCACCCAGTGACACATTACAGCTTCTCTCACTCTGCCTCTTACCAGCATTGCCCTTACAGAAGGCTGCAAAGTACTCTCTCCTATCTCGGTCCACAGCTTGGCCATCTTTAATTCATCCTCACCTCTTCATGCTTTTCCCTCATACCCATTCTTAGTAGCCTGAACAAGTTTGCACCTCCTGTATGTCCCCTTTTATAGTAAAGATTTAGATGATCTACTTGCCTCACTTTCCAACCTCCCACACTGGCTTAGGTTGAACCTGCACATTCAACATATTTCACTTACAGGACTACCAGCTTTCCTGAATATTTCTTTTTTCCCCTTTAAACACATTTCCTATGGGATCTTTTCTGTATATATTCCAAGTTTGCTATCATCTGGCTTTCTAAAAGTCTGTTGATTTTGCCTTCTTGTTCTACCTCTCCCATAAGTCAGTCTTTTGCTGATCATTTTCACCCAAAATGCTGGCATGTTCCTGTTCTCCAATAGTTCCTCCCTCTTGACTGCAATGACATCTAAAAGAGATGTCCCTTTGGGTCCTTTGTCTATCTTTCACATCAAGGAGTTCTCAGACATAGAATATAGATAATGATGCTATAACCTATACCCCACTGTACTTCAGTGAATTGATTCTCATCCTTCTCACATCAGCCCCCACTCACCCTACAACCATACCACACAAAAGGCATTTCAGCATCTCACCATGCAAAAATGTCCCCATTAACTTCAGGGTAGTTCCAAAAACATTTTAGTCCGAGATAGCCAAATTAGCCTCATGACACCTTTGTTCGTTATACATGCCTACTGACCCAAATTTGGCTATGTTTTACACCAACACTACAACAAACACCTTTGCCTTCAAAGGCATTGAGCTATGGGTGTCAACAACACCAGCAGAGATTGGAGCGGTATTTGGCACACCTGTACCACTTTGGCAGGGCTGTGGCCCTGTTGGTCACTAAAAGCTGCAAAAGTGAGGTGTCTATGAGACTGCAGTTCTCAAAGTTATATTTTTCATGTATTTGCGGGATACACTAGTGAACCAGAGTGTAAAATTGAAGCTAACTGACACTGTCACAAGTCTGTGTATCTCACATAAGTGCTAGAGCCTGTGTACATGTATTTCCTCTCCTTCTGATGTGGTTAGGGGCTTTAAAGCTGTGCCTTCTGACTGACTGTGTCTTTAAAGCATTAGTCAATTGGAAACAGGCCTGATGCTGCAAAGTGGGTTCTCATTTGCAAACCTCAGTCCAGTTGAAGTGGATTGTGCTTTCTTAGGAGAGTGGTAGACAAACAGACATCAAACACAGCCTGAGAATGGCTCTGGTGCACTTCTGAAAACAAGCAAATTGAGATCTCCTACCTCCCCACAAATGGGGAAATAAAAGTTGCAGGAACAGATATTGCAAATTCATATGCTGTGGTAAGACTTCAAGGAATATATTCATACAGTCATTTTTCTTCAGTATAAAAAGTGGTGGGGTTTTGGCTAACAATGAGAAAACATCAAATTATTCCAGTTTGTGTTTTTTCATACTTCAAAAAAAAACAGCCTGCCATTTCTTTTTTTTAATAGTACTGGTCTGCACATGTGCTAAAATTTACCATCTAGCTCAAACATAACAGTAGACATCATGAGAAAAATTAGTGTTGTCATCAAGAGTAGGTGAGATTTGTGAGATTATTCTTAACTCAAAAAGAAGTAAATTGATTTTTTGTCACCTTGTTCAGATTTACAAGAGGACCTATTTGTAATGACTCACTCAAGCACCACGAATCATGTGTTACTAGATAACTACTTTCATGTCATTTTGCTAGTTATATTTAGTTCTCATGCATTCATTTTCTGAATAATCTTAAACAAAGGCCACTTGGTTTGTAGCCATTCCTCTTTGGACTATAGAAAAATTGACAGGCTGAGCAAAATATCGAGGCTCTGCAATACCTCAGTTTGTCTAAATAACTGCTCCTTTTCCCTGAACACTGAAGCAATGGCTGATACCCCCTCAGAAGGGTAGAAAATGGCATCTCTAAAAGTGCCAGGTACAGTAGCTGGCCATTCCCAGGAGGCAGGTAGTCCAGCATCCCTGGTAACTGAATGGAAACTGCAAGCCCACACCTCAGAAACTCCACTGGTGAACCAAAGCATTCAACAGCTTTGACGGGTGCCTCAGGAATGGAGTGAAGGGGCAACTTCTCCCTGGAAGACACTGGCCAGACTAGCCGTGGCGTACGGGTAACACGTGGCAGGCTTGTCCTCAGCACTACCATCTGGTGTCATGCAGCAGCAGCGGAATTTAGACAATTAATGAATGAAAACTTCCTTTAAAGTTTCCTGTAGCGCTTTTTTCTTCTCCAGCCAAAGTAAGTTTATTAACTCCAGTGACCTGGCCAGATGCCAGTTTGGAAACTACCCCATCATCTGACTGGTGTTGTCTCTGCAGAGTCAACTGCATGCAGAAAACTTCATTTTGTTCTCTAGACCCTGATCCTGGAAAGATATCTGCCTATGCAGATGCTGAGATTGCACCAGGAACTAACGAGGTAAATAGAGTGTAGCACAGCTGCGAGGATCTACAATGGCTGGTTTTCTTTCAGAGGCAGGATAGTGGCTGCTGCATGAGGGACCTCTGCCATGTTCCCTTTAGCAGTCATGGTGGTCATTCTTTGTCCTCAAAAGGACTGCATTTCATTGCTGGATAAGTTGATTCCTTTGCAATAACCCTGAAAAACAACGCCTCAAATCAGGGGCAGCATCACCTTTCTGTTTGGCAACAGTAATACTAAACACACTCTGCCATACTTACACTGACTACACATTCCTCATGACAAAAGGTTTTACATGCAAAAACTGATGCATTATCTTCTGTTACTACAACCTTAAGTCCTGCACATTAGGATTCATATCAGTTTAGAGACCTGTTACTTTTTGACAGTGTCAGTTTAATTCTACACTTGAATCTTGTTGGCACTTTTATAATTTTGCTGTTTGTTTATTACGTGGCTTCAGAAATTACATTCAACAAAACCTATCATCTGATATGTTTTTACCTAGTGCACAGAGCAGCAGGACAATACTTTTTCTCTGCATTTCAAGTGCAAACAAACACTCCAAACTGTGTAGAACTAGACATAAGAGTTTGCAGAAAAGATGCATGCAATCTTGCTTTCTGGGGATGAAGTTTGCACTCAGAATTCTGCAAGTACCAATTAAAACACTTGCACGTTACTGTGACAATAGCTTTCCTTTAGAGTGGGGCTATTAAAATTTGCCCAGATGTTGTGCCTTAGTAATGAAACCCTGGATCCGGGTCCCAGTGTTTCACTGGAGACTGATGGGATGTCCCAGAAGCTTCCCTGCCATGCACCCACCCGTGGTGCAGTGCCAAGGTGCGGGGGGGGGGTAGGCAATCCACCTCCTTGTCCCTCTGCGGCACATAGCCATGGGGAATGCTTTGCCACTCAGCAAAATACACGTGTAGAGAATGAAATCTCACTGCAGGTTGCAGAAATAAGTGAAACCCAATTTTGATTTGAGCCTGTTTATTCTCTAAAGCCTGCTGCTTCTGAAAGTGAACTCCAGGACGGGTACAGAGACCGCTGCTCCAGCTGGCCTGGACAATCTGCCAGTGCACTCCCCTCTGAAGGGCATGCTGTCACCCTGTCCCACTGTCACCTCGTTCCTTCACGTCTCCTATTCACAGAGTACCAGCAATGCACATGCAAATATGAGGTGTGAAGAAACATCACTTGAACACTAGCTGAAATCATCAAGCTCCTTCAAACATTCAAATGTAAGAAATAAAGCTATTTGGCTGCAGATCACAGTGCTTAGTGAATAGAAAACCTTTTGGGCAAACATCATGTGATCACAAAGTGAAGTCAGTGGTCTGTAAATGATGCTTTATGACCCAGGGGGTTCTATGCCTGCAAACAATCCATTTATATTTTAAGTGCTTAAAACTGTATGCTTACTTGACACAAAAATTAGTATTCCACATCAAAGAAAACAAATACTATAATTCTGTAGTCATCTGTCTTACTGCAGAGAGGAAAATTTACTTTTACAAAGCCACAGCATATGGCATAGTCCCAGTTCAAAAAAGCATTCAGCAGCAGTCAGTGTAGTTTACTACATGGAGCTGCAGTTCATCACATGCCTATGACCATCACGTGCAGAGAGTGCACAAACGTGTATGCAGAGATACAGGATTACACTACCATGCCAAAAACTCAGCTAGCAACTGCGCATCCCAGGAGCAATGTTGTGAACTCAGTGCTCTCCCCCATCTCACTGCAGCTCCAAGTCCTGGGCACCCCCAGGGACCAGGGCTGACATTCCCAAGCTTGCAGCATAACAAGCCACGAGCCAGTACGGGGGGGTGTTAGTTTAGACGCACGTATCTAAGATGTTCCTGTGAGTGTCTCTTACCATCAGAGTAAGGGAGTCACCAGTGAAATCGATGTCACAGAACACAGGTATCTTGCAGGCAAAAGAGAATGCATACACAGGCATTTCAAACACTGTAAGCTAAGAAAATGTTCCTACTACTTAGACTTACACTTCAGAGCAAAATTCCCAAGCTTTTGACAGAAAATACAGTATTATGCTTTTTCCCAAGTTCCAACTCCACAAGAAAGATTTTGACAGCTGCAGATTTCACATGTGTCAAAGGCACAAGCCCTGCTCTTACAAATGGATTGCACAGAAATATGCCTGTTGTTAAAAGACAGAAAATTAAAGGAGCATTTAATCACGCAAAAACTCTGACAGGCTTGTTAGCCCAGGGCTAATACCTTGAGTACAAGTCCTGTAATAATTCCTGGACTCACACATTGGCTTACAGCAGATGACCACAGAGGTCTCAGGCAGAGGAAGGGCATTAGTGTAGTGGGGCCAACTATCTAGTTTAATAATAAGAAACATGATAATATTCTTCCCTGCCATAGAAGACTTACAGTAGCAATGCAAGCACACACTCATAACTAATTTCAATTATTGCATAAATAATCCCTTTGCAACTCTATCTGAAATTGTATTTTGAAAAGTTTCTTTTCATTTTAAGTGCTAAACCATCAGCTATTTTTCATCTTTACAAAATAAATCAGCTCTAGAATTCTTTTTAAGGTGAACATTTATTGGCAGTAACTTCCAACTACAAAGATCAGTCACTTAGAGATGATCAAAGAATTTTGTATAATTTCGTAAAAGCTGCCCTTCCCAAATTGGTAGATCGGTTAGATGTTTGAACACTTTTAAAAACTTGGGTCCTAGTCTGACTTTAGACATCATGAGCAGGAGTGAGTAGATCTTTGTCTTCTCCTTGCAGATTTGTCCCTTACAATTCCATAGATTAGCTTTTATTCTCAGAATTTGTTTTGAAAATTTAGTACATAATGGCAAGAACAAGGAAATCCCCATTCAAAAGAAAAGAAACTGGAGAGAAACCTTCCGCAAGGGTTAAGCAAGTACTCATGAACATTTAAAAAAAAAAAAGAAAGAATTAGTCCTCACTTGTTTTTATCAAAAACTAAAAATACCACTGCTTCCGCTTGCAAAGAGTTATTAAGAAATAGTTGTATGACTCTAAATTATCTGCAGTTAGTAATGTAAAGCAGTCAGCCACATATACCACATCGTATAATCTCATGCAAGTGCCTGTCTCTTCTTACAAACTTAATATAAATGAATGCACATCTGCAGAATCAGAGCCTTCAGGTTTGGTTCATACTCCTCTGCACAGTACATCAGTGGTGCTTTTAGGCATGGCATTAGGAAAAGAAACCCTATACCCCAAATTTCATGACCTAGAGTCAAATCAATCACAACTGTGTAGGCTCCAAGCTGCCAAAGTTTTGATTTCAAATTACTGCGTGCACACGCTTCAAATACGACCCTTGTTTACTGCAGCAGATGTCAGCTAATAGCTGTGTCACGTTTACATTTCAGAGGGGCCTTTTCTATCACCTGTTGGGAAGAAGTCCTTGCAGATATCAGGCGACAGGTTAGTTTGGGGTTTTGCCTTCCCTAAATGCACATATAGGCAGAGACAATGTTTGTCAGGTCGGAGGTTTCCCCCAACAGCCCTCTCTTTTCTTCAGCCCTACCCAGATTTTTTTCAGCACCCCCTGGTGCTTTGAATCAGAAATAAAACCCCTCCGGGATTCCCCCCCCCCCCCCCCCCAAGCCATAAATTCCCGAGCAGCCTTTTATGCGGAGGCTTCAGTGGCAATTTCTGACCAGATGGGAAGCCGGGATGGGGCTCAGCAGGCAGCTGCTGGTCCCTGTACCTGCAGACCTGCAGGCGTCGGGTTGCAGCCCCTGCCAGTCACACCACGCTTTTCCCCGCTTCCTGCCACTTCAAACGGGGCCATTGCATGTTTGACAAGCAACATCAAACGTAGCAGGTGAGTTTCCCCAAGCCACTCTCTTTGATAACCTCCTCTGAGTGCTTTCTGGCTCTTTATCCCCAGTGAACACTTCTTTTCACCAGCGTGCAAAAACAATTTTGCCTTCACCTTTGGAGTCTAAATATTTCTACTACCTTTTTTTTCTTTTCTTTTTTTTTTTTTTTTTTTTTTTTTTTAGGGCTCAAAGGGTCAAGGCTAGAAGGAAATTAGGATAACAGTAACAATTTTTTCCTGGTGCTCATGGGGGTGAGACATAAGGGTCTCAATGCTCCCATGGAAATCGGTGCAAGCATTTGGACTGCGAACTTCAGTGGCAACAACTCCAGGCTCATCGCTAATGGGCAGGTCTGTAACCACTTGCTTTCCTCACTTAACATCACTGATTATTAGAGAAAAATTTGTGCATTAAGAGACTGGAGGAAGATGTCAAGTGATTTCAAAGCAATTAAAACAGCATGTGTGCTTAATTCAGGTCCTTTCCTGAGTTACACAAGCACTCATAGCAATCTGACCCCTTGTGTCCCGCAGGAAGCCAGAAAGCTTTGCTCGGGAGGCCAAACAGGAATGGCAAAGTGCCCAGATGGCTGTGTTTATAGAAGCCCTGGAGAGCTGTTGACCTAGTGCACGTGACTCCAAAAGCTGCCCTGCTGATCATCACGCCTCCTCCACGGAGGAAACGGCACGCGGCAGAGCAGGCTCGTAAAAAGGGACATGGTGCCTGCACTCCATACGCAGAACATGACTGTGCAAATGACATTTTCCATGCCTATCTCATCATTTGCTGGGGGAGCCATGCAGCTAACAAGGCAAGAGGCTCGTCTTCATTCAGGGCCAGAAGGGAAATGCCATGACCCTGTCAGGTTTGTATTCCCCGTGACTTGGCACAACTGAAATGGACGAGCACTGTCACCACTGTACAAGGAATTTTTGAAGTTATTCCTCACCCCACGGGCAGGCTAGCGATAAAAGCACAGTCTCATTGAGTGACAGCCACCAAACCATTGGTGCTCCCGCCATGCCATGAGCAGGGAAGCAGCCAACAGCACCTGAGCTGGTGTGACAGCGCATAAGGCGGGCACAGAGCATGGCATGCACCACTGACCTCATCCCAGTTTGGCAAAGCTCTGTATCTACCTCATCCATATCCACACTTCTGGCTGACATAAACTGCTCCCTTCTTGCCAGAGTAAATGGTCTCAGATGAGGTATCACTTGTCATGCAGGCGATACCCAGCAAAATCCTTTCAGAAATACCTGCTGTCACTTTGACAACAGACTCCAAGCTGATCAGAAGGAAGAAATGCATTTCCATCTTCATGAAAATTGTTAAAATCAGGTCCTCATTTAGGTACCTTCATAGACAAGTGAAATCTAGCCCTGATAGTTCATTACAAATAAATCTTATGGGCAGCAAAGCCCCCTTAAAGGAAAATCGGGGCGAGGGCTGACAGTAGCAGGATATTTCTGTGTAACCGCTAGGAGCTGTTATTTTTATCTTTCCTAATGCTTCTTTAAAAGCCGCAGGAGTCTGGGGCTTATCCTACATTGCAGTGAAAACACTGCATATGTGCAGCAAATTTTATACAGGGAAAAAGACACTACACAAACATGAAAAGGCAGGTGAAGCTTAGCTAACTAACTCATTTAAACAAAAGTAATTCATTGCCTAATGTAACAGTATCTTAATGAGAAATGTGTGTTTTGCATCATTCCCCTGTTTAATCTCATAAAATCAAATATTTCATAACACGCTAAGAACAAAAATACACCATGAGTTGCTTTATTTTACTAATTAAAGACAGTAGCATAGTTCCCATATCAAACGCCAGCATGAACCAGCCATGTGTTTGTTCATAAGGTAACGAGTCCCCGCAGACGTCAGCAGTGGGGCTAATTTAACTAGAACAGAGCATCGTGTGTCCCCCTCAGCCAACATCACAAGGAGCCTTGGTGGGGGGCAGGCATAGCAGAGCCCCAGCGCACCTTGCAAATCCCCAGGCCAAAGGAGAGGAGCCTGGTGGCTCCTAGGCAGTCCCTGGGCTTTGCATTGGGATTATGTACTGGCCACTGCAGACAGAGCTCCCCTCCTGCCACAGATCCCATCGTGGCAGCAGCCACCCCAGCTGGCAGCTGCACAGCAGCAAGGCTGAGTGAGAAAAATTCCCTCTTGCTCGTGCCCTGCTGTGATGCCCCGGTGCACCGGATTCAGCAGCAACGCTTCAGACTGTGGCACAGAAGGAGAACGGCTTCTCTCAGCTGAAATCAAATCAAGGCGCCTGTAGTGGTCGTGGCAATGGTCTGGACGTATCTCCCTGCCACCTGTTTCTCTGGAGGTTTCAAATTTGGGAGGTAGTGTAAATGATAAAAACCTGCTTGCTTCTTTTCTGGGACATATTATATGTTACAATAAGTCCCAGAATGCAACTCTTCAGAGGAATTACAAGCCAATGAACACTCAAATGCATGCATGTTACATGTTGCCTTCTGTCTCCCTGCACTTGCTCTACCCCCTAATAGCAATATACCTTTTATATTCACAGCATCTCAAAAGCTGACTTCAGACTCCCATAGCACCTGTCCTCCTATATCCTCTTGTATTTCCTTGCACCAAAGATATCAGTATCTTCCTTTTACACTAATCGTTTAAAGAGGACTCATCACCTGCATTTTTTAATTGTTTGCGATGAATAAAGGATTATATATATAAAATCTATATTTTCTACATGCAGCGGAGAACCAACAACATCTACTTATCCACTGCTTTACTATGAGGGAGAAAACTAAGTATTCCTTCAACATTTAATTTAGGGACTACAAATTCCTTAAACATTATAGAACATGGGGCCAAGGTTGCTCCCAGTGCCATGGTACCAAGTCAAGTCAGGCCCTGCTAGTGGAAATGCATGTGGCAAGTCAGGCTTAGATCCTGCGGCAATGAAGCCTGGTGTTCTTTCCTTCTTCTTTTTGCCCTCCTCCAGTCTGAATTTCTTCCCTTCTTTTCTAATGTGATGATCATTATGGAGCATCCTGCAAATGGCTGAGAAATTCTCAGTGTTCCTCTGGCACGGGAAAGGTGCAGTCACCCCTCTGTTTGGCAAAGCCTGGATGCGCCTGAGAGCATGGACATTTCTTCCTAGGGACAGAAGAGCTGGTAACTCTTTGAAAACATTCTTTACTTTGATACCCACCCATGTATAAAAAAAAAAAATTCCTTTATGCTGTCATTTTCACATCAATAATGTGTAACCTTATTTTGAGTTAAAAATCCACGGTGATTAGTTAGCTACCTGCTTTTGTCCAACTGTCCCATTTTCACCTGTTTTAAAAGAAAATATGAAATACCTGTTCATAACACCAAGACAGTTGTTATAAGAAGAAAACAATTATGAAAATGTTAATATTGGTTGTGTGGTAAGGAAATAATCACCCAGCTGTGCCTCTGCAACACTGCTCGGCATTTATTTGTACGGTAGCTGATACAGCAGAAATGCATCCCTTTTGGAATAATGGGGCCCATTGATAGTGGTTGCACCAAAGGATAATACTGTGTATATTCCTGGCTCTTCTAACAGGTGGCTAAGAAGCAATGCCATTAGGATGGCAGAATATTAGCAGCATTTGGAACTGGAACAAATGGCTTGATTAGCAAAGGGTAGTCACTTCAGACTTCTTCGTGTTCTTCACTGAAATTGGAGATTTTGATCCCTTGGAAAGCCAAGCACACTGCTGGAAATTAAATGGTCATTATAATTCTGTACCCAAGCCTTAAACACCAACCCACTCCTGCTGTCAACACAAATTGTTTTGTCACAGGATAAGAGAGAGCAGGTATGCTTGAGGATGGGTCATAGGCTGTGGACATTCTTCCACAAAGCTTGTGCCCCTGCTTCCTCATAAACTTAAAACGAGAAGTTCAGCAGGTTAAATCAGCTGAATCAATCCACTTACCCAGATATAAATGGAGGTGAAATACTTCATACACTATTTGTATTTGAAGGCATGACAAATTACATTCTGTAATTGAATGCAACTAACAGAGAAAAGTATCTATTTTCCCGTTTGTTATACTGATAGTGTACTGTTTGTTTCTCTCTTCAAAAGTGTAATGAATCCCCACTCTGCAGTGCTGATCACCCTTCCTCATAAAAACCAATGTACTTTTGTACGAAATCATTTCATATTCATAAGCAGCACTGAGTTTTACAGGGCAGAATGGTCTCTTAACCCTAAATTGATATCAACAATCCTATTTGTAGACACTAGAAGACAAATCTAAACTAAAGCAGGACTCATTTTCATCTCTTTCCTTCTGTGTACTCCCTCAGGAATGAAGGGAACAGAGATTTGCATGTGACTGTTACAGAAGGGTCTGGAAAAAGATAAAGGTTGCCATAAGCATGCACACCAAATGGAACAAAACAAGCTGCACCAGCACTTGGGCTAGGACACGCAATTGAAGCATTACCTACTGTATTCACTGAGGAACATAGGGCCTCTGAGGTGTGGCAGCAAGGCTTATTTCTATTGAGATTACCCTGCTGATATACATTTAACTGTTATCATCTTAAATGAATTCCCACTTAACTTTGCATTTTGTAGTTTTTATGTTTTTCCTGTATGCACACACAAATAAGCCACTGTTGCATAGTGTCACTGGCACAGCATGACTCATGCATTTTCATCCTGGCAGTGGGCTCTGGTAAGCTATAGTGTAAAGGCAGGTAGGGTTTACTACCCCAGTCAGATACGTCACGTACTGGGAGGAAAATATCACACTGCATTTATGAAGTTATTCTGTCAGCTTCTCTTCTGTTGTCATTAAAAGGGAAGAAGGAAAGTGTTGGTGAGGAGTGATGCAGACTGTAGAAGAGAAACCCCCATAAGATCTCACAGAGAAAGTTTCTCAGCTTTGCTTCAAAGGAAACCATTCATTTGACATTTATTGTTCATGCACAGTAGCTGGGTACTGATCTGATCCCTGGGCAAGGTACCCTGCAGATTTATTAATTATAATCTATTTTAAGTTAATAATGTTTTGCCTATCCTCATGAAGTTTCTTAAGATTTTGTGTACGTGTTAACTTACAGCACAAAACACTGCTGACAGCTGTTTTCTCCCATCATTCTTCCCAAAACTACTGTGTTGGATTTTGTGACATTCAGATTTGATGCAACCAGTCTGAGAAGAACAAAAGTGATTTTAGAGGTAATTACGGGTTATAAGGACCTCCATAACTCCATTCCTACCACCAGCATTTGGGCGCTTTGCAAAGGAGTCTCCTCATTCAGTTGGCCTCAAAAAGATACATCATTTTTTCTACCACTAAGAAACACACTTTGCAACTTTGCATTACCATAGAAGAAAAAAAAAAGAGAAAAAATAATAGCTAGATTTTGAAAGTCAGAATTTTCTCAGCTGTGGAGGTAAAGTGGTGCACTCATTTTTATTTGAAAGTATTTTATTGTTATAAAGTATTTTATTATAAATATTTTACTGAAAGTATTTTGTTGGTTTTGAAAGTATTTTATTGTTGCAAACAGCTTTTAAGTGTCAAAATTAACTTCACTTGTGGGAAGTCTACATTCATTATGTGCTTGCCTTAACAGGGTGTTTCAGTATGTGCACGTGCAGTGAGTTTGCATTTGTGCGTAAAGAAAATACAGTGCTGACATTGTCTAAGTTCAAGCACATATCCAGTAAATTGCTCATTTCTCGTGGCTCTGTGTACGCAAGGACATGTGAACTCCCTTTCAAACTCCAGAAAACGCCTTACACACTCTGGGTGGGATACTGTTGCAGAAATATAGTCAACTAACATTTTTTTAGATTTTGGGGTGTATCTGAGACATCCGAATAGAGCTGACAGATGGTGCAAGACCTCTGTGCCCTTCTGGAGAAGCAACCGGGAAGCCCCCAGGCAAGCTCATTAGTACCTCAGATAGCACAGGATGCCTGCATGGCAGGAATGAAATCCCAGTCCCCATGTCCACCCATCAAAACGCAGCTCACTTGCAACTGGGCTTCTCCTTTTTGACGTCTCACGCTCTGGGAGGATTGAGCCAGAGATGAAGGACAGAGTACTGGCACTCCACATCATGGCCCATGGGCTTGGAAAGCAGCCACTTCTGAGCTGGAGAGCTTTCTGATCACTCTGTATTTACACTGTATTTACAGGGAAGTTAATCCTGGAAGCCTAAATTGCATAAACAAGCTTTTCCAATGAACCCTCTCTCTTCCAGAGCAAAACCTTTAGATAAGCCCTTAACTTTAATTTTGCCTGTTATACAACTCAGAGTAAAACTCAGATCCATTAAATTTGTCCAGTTATGAACACTTCTATTAAACTCTGAAGATGAACAGGTGTAAACCCCTGACAGATGAAGTGTAAACCCCTGAGAGTGACCAAAGGATCAGGGAACCTGCTCCCTCTGAAGCCTCCAGACTGCCTGCTAGCAAGACAATGCATCACTCCTCTGTACAGTAACAGGACAGCCAAGACTGTGAGATATCATTTACTGCATGCACGTACCAAGGAATAAAAGGAAAGAGGACACTTTACGTAAGCAGAGCAAAGCCCCAAGACATAATTGCTTGAATTGGTTAGGAGAGCTGATAAGAGTTTGAGTCACCTTTTTTCTTACCTAATATGTCTGTATGGTAAGGCACGGAAACATATTTAGCACTCTTAGAAAGAGAGTCTGTGAACCATATGTCATATGGTAGAGATGGTTGAATGTCTTCCACTGAAAATTTTAACTGCCAACAAATTACTGAGGATTTCCGGTGAAACCCTGGTACTGCTGTTATTATTTTAGCATTAAGAACTGGATTCCCTAGAACTACACCAGAATAACGCTGTACTACAGACACAAAAGTAGACCTCTGTTCATTGATGGCAACACAATAAACACACACACTCAGATCCAGCCTGTTGGTGAGCAGACACATGCACGAGCAAAGCCACAGTCCTGCCTGATGCACCCTGAATTCTCAGCAGCCTTTAACACAGGATATAGAGCAAGCGACAGCAGGCGCTGAGGTTCCCATTTCATGGTTGCAGGCAGCTAGCCTGCTATGATTCCCATAAACACCTTCATGGGGATGAACCTTGCCACAATAAATAATCAGTAATACCATGTACAGTAAGCTTACTGAAACAATCTCTGACCCAGAGGAACTATATACTGAATTAAGACCACTCAACTTGCATAAACGTGTTAGAGTCAGCCTTAAGGAGAGTTAAAGTAGGTAATCCAAGTTTACAAACCTTAGGGCAAAATTAAAATGCCTTATCACTGAAGTCCTACCTACTATGATACTAGTTTCTGACTTTCTCCTCAGCAAGGGTTTTGGTGAATTCAGGATGGTGATGGCACATAACGCCAAGAGCAGATGCAGCAGGCACCTTGGAGGACAAAACAAAACGTATGTTCAGGGTTTGGCCCCACCAAGCAACATCAAATGTGCTCCATGTCACAAGGAGGAGGTGGCTCTCAACAGTCACTGCTCCTTAGAGCACTCTGGCTCCAAGAACATTTACCTCTATTTTGCCCTTAGGTGTCTGAACAGGCATTTCTAGCTTTGCCCAGGCTGGGCACACCGAACTCCTTAGAGCATAAATGAGCCAGGTACGTGTTAGTCATTTCACTCACTAGTGAACAGGGCTTGAAAGGCTTTCAGTAAGTCTGTAAGGTAACAAGACAGGAGTGTGGTGTTCAGTACAGCATGGCACGCTAGTCCATGAACTGCACGACACATTTTATCTTACTGTCACACGTGCGTGCACGTGCAGGAGGGCACAGGTGAAAGGAAAACAAATAGCCTTCTGGTAGGTTCACAATAACAAAATAAACTCATCTTCGTATTCCCCTTCTCAGACCTTCAGCTATCAAATTTCCTACCATCAGGTTCTGACTGCCATGCCAACTGCAATTTCATGCAAATCTTGCATCAGTGTTTGGCAGGGTATGATTTTTTGGTGTACTCTGCTGTGGTTAATCACTGCATCTGAAATTCAGTCCTTCCTCTTCTGCCTCCTGCAGGGAGGTGTTCCAGAAAGCCATCTTTTATGCACACAGCTCTCATTAGAAATCTGATGAAATACTAGCAGAGAAAATGTTGCTCTCTGATTGAGTCATTTGCATTGGATATAATAGTTATTTATTCACATGTTTTAGTAAAACAAATAAGTCATAAAATCCATAGCAATGTTATAGGAGCTGAAAAAAAAGATGACTAACATTGCTGTTTAGATTCAGAACCTCTTTGTGTGAGGCTACAATGAATTCAACTGTGCTAAATCATCAAGAGTTGGCAAAGGCACATGAAAACTTTTCCTTTCCTTCACTTTCAGGACCTCACTACTTACGTGATGCGGAACTCACCCAGAGAGCAGGCAAACAGTATTTCTAGTGCCACCCTCACTCAAATTCACAGACAAAAGATTAAGGGCTTGGAATGGGTCATATCTGGCTGACAGACATACCTGACCACAGGTATGGAGCCATACTGGCTTTTTAGTGCACATGAGAGGGCAGCAGCACTGCTTCAGTGTAACCCTTCCTATAGCTGAAACTACAGCCTTGGGCTCTCTGCCAACAAACAGGTTCTAATATCCTTTCCTGGAAGCCTTTTTTTGTTGGAAGGATAGAATCCAGACTATCTTTTCCTATGCCTCAATCGCATTTGATCAGGAATGTACCTTTAAGAAACAAATATCTGGTTTAGTAGTACTTGTTTCACCAAAAAATTTGCTCAGAAGCAGGAAATAGGTACAGCTTAGCTAGCTGTTTTGAAAGTACTTTAACACCATCACAAAGCAGCAATATGCAGAGACCTGGCAAAAGCACAAGTTTCTAAATTGCCCTTTGTTTTCTTAAGTCTCAAGGAGCTTTTTAATTGTATGAAGCTTCTCAATTAATGAAAATCAAACCTGTAAAAATACATAAAAGACACGCTATGATAAAATAATGGGGTTTTTTTTCCCCAGCATCATTTTACTCTCTCTCACAATAACGTTGCATGTATGGTATCTGGTTTCTATGGCGCTTTCTAGAGGCAAATGCCATACAGGACAGGAACATATTAATTGGCCAGTAAGATGTTTCTTGTCATTATTTTCTGAACACTGAACTCACATGTGCCAAAGCACAGCAGCAGCTCAGTAAAACAGCAGCCGTACTAGCATGTGTAATGCCTCCCACGCTCAACGTGACACGTGAAAGATACCTTTCCTGACCTCACTATCCCACAGAAGTTTGAAATTATTTATTATGTCAGAATGTAAACAGATATAATGATGGCCCTGTCTCCCCCTGGTCTCCTGCCAGCTATGTGAAGTACTTAGTCCCTGGACAGGGAGAGAAGCAGCATCTCAGGCCACACCACAAGCCCAGGGATGTGCCTAACAAACCCAGCAGCGCTCCTGCAGACGTGCTTGCCCGGTGCTGCAGGCTGGGGAGGCACTGCAGGCACTTTGGGGCTGCTGGGACCACCGTGAACAGCAGCACCCATATGCAGGCTGGCCTCTCCAGCCAGCCACATCTCGTGGAGACGGTTTTGTTGCAGTTGCATCAGCATAAATAGGGAACCATTCTACCAAGTGCTGTGTGTTTAGTGTCACTCACCCTCTTCATTTTGCATGTTAATGTTTACCTGGGGGGGATAGGGGATATCTGGCAGTAGGAGGGCACTGTGCTAAATAATTTTCTGGACTTAACCGCACTGATACCTTACACCAGGCTAGGGTGATTTTGCTACTGTTCCCATAGGAAAGGTAGAAAACTCAGGATTTTCATGTGTATTTTAGCCACTCCAGTTTGCAGCACAGTGTGTTAGTTTAAGCTGTTAATCTAGGTGGGTTGTATGGTTACATTGCCTTTGAAGCTTGAAACAGCTGCACACCCTACCTGACACCGCTGCAGAGGAGGTGGTGAAAGCTACTGGAAGGATATGGCGAGCAGCTAGGAGCAGTGACGCTTTAAATGATCTTAACTAGACCTACTCAGGCTTCTCTGCCTTAGAGACTGCTGAGACACATGAAAACTAGTCCACTGCATTTGAATGCTTAATTTGAGGCCGACTGGTTTCAAAACTTGCACTTAAAATAAAAATTTTGTTTAAGTAAGTTTGATTAATTTAACAGTCACAGAGCCGTGCAGAAGAAAATACGTTTGCAAATGTCTGTTCACAACTGTTAAATTACAGTCAGCCAGAGGCAGGCAAAATCAGTCTGTGATGTAAATAGACTAAATATCCTATGATCTCACCAGTGAGAGTCAAGAAGTATATGCCATTAAATACATTGCGTAACATTCTCCCAATTAAGTAGCTGAGCTGTTTATCAGGATGTCAGTTAAGGTGATGTTTCTGTCTTCTCCATACATGTGGTCACATATTCATTTGACTCCACACTGGAAACTACATTTGAAATCCCAGATGAAATACACAGATAAGTCATAGTGGAAAGGCTGAATGTAAAGTAAATTCCAGCTATACCACAAACTTTGAGTAATTTGGTGAAAATTGTTTTAGAGGACTGATGATTTTTTTGCCTGTCTCTCCCTGGCTTTTTGCCATCCTTTCTTCAGGTTTGCACCTTTTGTCCTGGTACAAACAACTCTCTCTGCCAAGCAATTCCCATAATTATGTCACTAAGTCATTCTGCCCCATGAACTCTGAGGCTGCTGTTTAGTGACTCACTGTAATATCATGCCTCAAAGTAATTTAACTTCCTCATGTCAAACCTGCTAACAATTTTTGGAAAGGTGAATCAGAAGACATCCTCTCCATTAATTAAGCTTCACAATATTTATTTCCCTTATAGGAAGAGTTTTATTGTCATTCTAATGGGTAAAATGAATGTAAAGTGAGTATCAAAGATCAGCATCCGTCACTGGTACAGCAGCAAGTAGCAACCACCAAAATAGAATCCAAAACTCTACTTTTGACTGTTCGTTGTCATTACTTTTCAAGACCTGTGCAAAAATCTTGCAATGCTACTGAAGACCCTTTGTGCCACACAACACAGCAAAGACTGTCCTTAGTCATGCAGGCTTCAACTAGATCTTCATGGTTATCAGATACTCAACTTCGCATGATTTCAGTGGAAGCTGCGAACTTCAACAGGACTTAGGTTTTTAAAGGTCTTTAAAGATCTGAGCCTCCTGAACTAAGTAACAGGGAGACAGAGAGATCTGGAGTAGAGGAAAGTAAATACTGCAATTATTTTTTCAAATAAAGAAGTCACGCATGGACACTAAAGGTGAGATGTTCAAAAGTGGTCAGCACTGATTTAAACATTCAACAAAGTGATGTCAGAAGTACCATTTTGTTTAAATGGTCCTTGAATTAGATTAGCATGGGGAATTTTTTAAAAGGCAGATACAGTCTTGTGAAATAGTCTGTGGCAGAAATATGAACTGAACCTAGAGTTCAGAGGAGTGGAAAGATCAGTACATTGGTAAAGACCTTTTACAAAGGTTCATCATGTTTTTTTTCTCTTGGTTGTTTTCAATCTATCCCTAAGGTTTTGCTTTTTCATTTCTCAATTTAAAGTGTACTAGCTTCAGTAGTTAAAGTAAAAATATCATTAAACGGCTTATGCAATAAGTACAAGGTTGCCTGGCACCCTCAAAATTTCCTCGGACTCTTGAAAATTTGCGATCAGTTTTTTGTATTGTTTCCATCAGGTAGTTTTGCTTGTTCTACCAATATATTCCCCTTTTATTTAAAACAAATCTTTACAGCATTGAATCACTTCACAAATCTGTACATTTTTAACTGGAATATTCTATGTAAGGGGTGCACTTTGCAGATCTTTGCAGGAAAATGTCCCAAGTGTGAATCACAAGTGATCAGTGCATGATCAGTGCATAAGAGAGTTGCTGTCAGTCATTGTGGTGGGCTGAACAGAGAAAATGACCTTCTGTTAATAAGCTTTGCAATTTTCCTTGGCTGGAGACACAGTAAAGCCCATTAACCATATTCCACTACAAATAACATTGCATTTTATCAAGTTGGAGACAATTTTTTATACCACTAAATCTTCTGTAGTAAAATTTATGACTGCTGTTCAGACTCTTCATGTCCTATGATACTGACAGAAAACCACAGTGTATCCATTGCAGTTGCTGTGTGACATCTATAAGCAATAGCTTATCCAATGACAATGTCATTTCAATATTAATATTTGTGGCTCTGCAGGGACAGTTAGTTTCATTATACAATTTACTTCAAAAGCAGCACCTGTTTTAAACATGGCTAGAATTTTGTAAATATCACTGCCACTGTTATGTATGTGTTTGATTTAATTTCTATGCACAAGCACAACCAACCAACAGTGGAGATTATGCTGTCAGTTCCACTGACACCTTTGTTGCATTGTAGTAGCCTACAGTCTTCTTTCAGCTCTTTCATGATTCCACTTAAAATTTTTAGTGTTATTCACCATCAAGCTTTTCCATATCACCACTAATACTATGTCAGAAACCGAAACAAACTTGTTACAGTGTCCTTCTATGGCCTTTTGGACCTGATTTTCTTCCAGTCAGATAAAACCTGGAATCTCTTAAAATCTATCTGTAAAAGATATCTAGGAGTTAAACACTCCAGAACCCCAAAACCTCACAAAAGAATCACTGTGTACTTTCCTCACAGATAGATTCATCTCAGTTGGAAAATCTAGCATAATAATGAACTGGTCATCAAAATACTGCAGGAATCAGCAACATCACAAAAAAGCACCAGAACTGTATTTTGGTAATGCACCCATGATAAGATTGGGAAGGTAAGAGAGTGGATACAAAATCAACCTCACCTCTGGAATGAAAGGTCCTGAAGAAATGTGACGCACTCACTGAAGACTGGGGTGTCGTGTCAGCGGTTGGCACTTTCCCCGTAACTAAACCGGTCCCTTTCTGACCAGCTGCATTCCCACCCCATCCCATAGCCCAGCTCTGACCTTTTTGTGGGTCAGTTGCACTTGCTCTGTACAATGATGCAGCTGACCACATAAGAACAACCTTGCCTTTGAGAACTATTTATACCCTCCGTCCCTGCGAGGTCTGACACCGTTGCTATGCCAGAGCAGCGAAGGATGGCTCACCAGCCTGCTTCACACCAGGCTCCTGCTGAGCCATGTCTCTACTGTCGTTGAGGGCCACACTGGGCAGAGCACTCAAGCCTGTAAGCTGAACTGTAGGGACTGACTTGAGTCAACACTGCTCTTGGCTCAGACCTTCTAAGGCACTTCTGCTTAACCAGGAGTTCCTGGGATCCTCTGCAGTGCCTGTAATCTCATGAACAATTTTTTTCTGTAGCTCTCTGTTCAAAATGTTCAAAATAACAAGCAATTACATCACAGTCCAGCAGAGTATTTTTCACAGCATGGTGCTAGGACTTGGCCATGGTGAGTCTATACTTTCCATCTGGAGGCATCCCACAGCAAACTATCCCACCAGCAAAGATTAAGGGCAGAACCAGAAACTTTGAATCAAACAAAGAGCAGGTCAAACTGACATTGCAGACACCAGGGATGAGCCAAGTAGATTCCTTGGCACAAAACCACAAGTTTAGCTACCAAAGTCCCCCCAGTAAAGTGCTGTGCTTGGTTGGTACCACATGGGTGTGAGCCAGTCTGCACTATTAAACACAAGAGACACTGGGAACTTTCTAATGCAGAAAACAAATCTAGTACTTACATAGCCAGACTGGTCATTCCCCCTTCCTTTGGCTTCACATCTCACTTAATTGTCCACTCAGAGCTTCATGCATCCTTTTATTATCAACTAATGTAAAACTACACCTTCATATGTATGCATGGTCCACACAGTAGCCTAAAATTACTCCACCTGACTGCTGAAGAAATGGTGTGATATGCACTGACATCAGGAACCTTTAGAGAGAGTGTCTCTTCATTTCAAGCTTGAAGACATCTGTCAGTGATCCACACATGATGGGACAGCTGCACCACAGAGATTCAAGGAGCCTTTTTAAGAGTCATGAGCATCCACTGTTAACCTTTAAGGCACCCAACATTCAATAGCTTGTGTTGAGAGGCTTAGTAGAAATTCATAACATCTGTCCTTTAGACATCTAACTTAGATACCTACATCAGTAGTTAAAACTCTGATGCAATGGAGAAGAGCTGCCTCCTAATCCAACATAGCAGGAGTCAGGTCACAATTTTATGTAGCAGAATATCCTCTTCCTACTTGTGGTCATTACTTTATTGAGGATGGTCGCTGAATACGGACATCCCAGATCCTGGCACAGATACTCATGGAGCTTCATTGCTGTTCCTGCTTCAACATGAAAGCTGACCATTCCCCGCCCCCAGTTTTTACCTTTCAGCTTATTATTTATCTGTGCTTTCCCTGGTACACCTAGACTGTTTATCTACTGTACTTAAAAGCCTTTGGTGAAGGAATCTTGCCAAAAGCTTTTCAGGAATCCAGGTAGTCTATATCAAATGGTCTCTCATAACTAACATGTTTTGGCAAAACACTTCAAAGAAAAAATAGGTTAGTGAGGTAGGACTTCCCTTCACACAAGCTACTATTAACTCTTTCAAGACACATCATATTTATCTGTGTGTTCACTATTTCCATTTTTTGCTTACCATTTCTACCAGTCTTCCTACTATGGACATTATTCTCACGTGCCTGAGCTCCACAGGACCTCAGATGGAATGTATTTTAAAGTCTGGTATCACATTTACCAGCTATCAAAGCAATGTAAAGCAAGAGGTTACACGCTATTGTTAATCATTCAGACATTTCAACCTTGAATTCCTCTAAAACTCTTAAATTAATACCGTCTGCTTCTAGCACTGTGTTACTCTTCATTTACTGCTTTATAATTTTTTAAGCCAGTTCAATTTGGGGCTGATCTTCTGATGAGCGCCTCAGAAAGAAAAGCTCCAAAATGGGAATCTCCCTGGCTCCTTCTACTCTGGAAAGACTTTATTTACTTGTTCTGCAACAGCCTTATCTTTCCTAAGTGATCCTTTTATACCTGTATCATCTATTGGCCCTACAAACTCTCTGGCAGGCTTCCTGCTCTTGAAGCATTTGAAGAAAGATTTATTACTTCTGTTAGCTGTTCCTCAAACTCTTTTTTGGACAGTTAAGTTATATTTATACATTTAATCTGCCAGGGTTTATGATCCTTTTCATATTTTTCATTTGGATAACACCAGCCTTTTGAAGGATTACCTTTAAAATGGGTTAATTTTTCTCTCCCTGCCCTACAAAACTTGGTTTCCTTTTGCCCTCAGTCCTTTCTTAGTAGGTGGTAACCTTGGCTCTGTGCATTCAATATGGGTCTGCAGGAAGCCTCCAAGCAGCCTGAAAAAAATTAAATTTAAAAAGCTCATGTGCTTTGGAAGCCCCACTAATATATATATATTTAACCTAACTTCTAGAAGAACCAACCAAATCCTTTAAGAGGAAGGCTGTATAACAAATTGTGACATGATTTACAATTGAAAGACTTGTATGATCTTAACCACTTATTACTAACACTGTATTATTTAATTAATGAATGAATAAGTATTACAGCAGTAGAATGCACCCATAAGATTAAACACTTGAGGATCAGCTCTCAGAAATATTAGGCACACTTCATGAGTTAGGCTCACTCAACATTTACTGTCTTCTTCTGAAGGCACAAAGCAGACAGGGTCCCTTTTCCTCTGCTACAGATGTTCTTTGATGTGAACAAGCCAAGGATCCAGCAACCTAAAGGCACTTCTTGAAAGAGCAAGATTTGACTCCCTGCAAGTAAAGGTAGAGAGTTAGCCCCAGGAATGAAGTATTACAATATGGTAGCTAGGATTGCATTATGCTTCAAACTTTCAACAGCAGATTCATTCAGGAACAGAGCCAGTCATAATCTTTGAATTTCTTGTCTTTGAAGATGTTGATCAATGGAAATCTTTTCCTAACAAACAGCTTTGAGATTTTATTAATACAGGTCACTGAAAAGTTTACTATCCTACTAACTACAGAGAAGGGAAATTCCTCCTAGCTGTACATCTACAAATATACAGCACCCCCGAGGCAGCTCCCAAAAGACCAGGCCTCCTTTTATTTTTCAGACCAAAGTACCTTTTTCTTCCAGTGATCTATGAAACCAAGAAATCCTACTTTCTTGTCCTTGAACACTAAATTAAGAAGGACAAGTCAAATTTCATGACCATGGCAAAATGCCAGCTAACATCGCAGGGCCCTACACACTATAAAGCAAAGGGCTGCAACAAGAATCTTGCCAGAAAACACTTTTTCAGCTAATTTGTAAAAAGGACAAGTGCTTCATCTCTTTGACATTCTTCTAATACTTGAAAGGGCAGTATACACTCCTTAATGCAGCTGCTTTCTTTTATAAGCATCTCTTATATTTTCCCAGGGGCATGTTAATCTGACAGAGCAGCAAGCTGCTGATGGGCATCTGCCATCACTAAGCACAGCTAATATAATCCTGGAGCAAGGTGCCAATACTCCAGTTCTTCTGAATGGCACTTGGAGGGGGGGAAGGAGGGGAGGCCACAAGGAAAAGTGCTGTATTTTAGCACAGTGCAGCAGAAAAAAACTATATGACTGAGCCCAGTGTTTGCAAAAACAGGGGATTCACTGCTCGGAGTCATCCAGGATCTGCAGATGTCACCCATGCTTAATGCAGCATGTACTATTGATTTCGTTTGACCTCTGTAACATCTTCCACTGTTTCAGTTGCAGCTACTGGCTCACAGTCCTGCAAACGACCATGGCATGAGGACATCTGCAACAGGACCAGAGACACCCTCATCTTTTAACCGCCAAAAGTCGCATCGGAGAACACAGGACTTGCCACAGTGCTGGGCAAGTGACGGACGTCCACAGACCTGATCTGCTCCAGCTGCACTCTGGACAGCCTTTCTAGCTAAGGAAGGAGTAGACTTTAAATAAAACTGCAGAGGAGGGTAGGATAGGAAGACCAGCCAAGCAGGACAGGATACTTGCACAGATCAGCGAGCGCAGAAATCCCCTAACCTCACTTCCCCTACTCCTTCGTATGGGAGCTGCCGAAGCAGTGCCACCCTGAAACCTGGTCCCCATCTGAGTGCTGGGGGAGCAGGGGCAGAGGTCCTGGGAAAGCCAAGGACTGTCTAAATGACTTTGCTACATTATCATACCTTGAAGACCGTAGCCTGCTCTCTGAGCTGGTCACTTTAATTTGCCTCAGGGATGAAGCTCCAGCGAAGGCATCTGAGAACGCACAAGAGCTGAAGCGTAACTGGCCCCTTGCTGCTCTCATAGTCCTCAGCTTTGTAACTTCTGAGAGGGTGAAGTGCCAGGGATGCAGGCTGTAGGGATGACTCTTGTGCCTGGGACCATGATTTCACAAATGGAACCGATTCACTCCATCAAAAAAAAAAGAAGAAATATCTCCTAATTACACTAAGATGACCACTTCACAGAAACAGGGAATGTACAAATCCACATAACCCATACAGCATCCAAGAAAGAACATACAGAAATCCTGTCCAGTCTGCAAACACTACTTTTAAGAAATATGTTTGCAAGGAATAGCTTGGCTCCTTCTAACAGCACAGAGCGAGTCACAATTTGGGAGTGGGAATGCAGTCCTAGCTTGATCAAAGTTTGTGTGCTTTTGCCGGGACTTTTCCTTTGAAAAGAAACTACATAAATAATTTTGTGTGCTAAGAAGCATATCTTAAGTGTTAATGAAAGTCAGATAAATCTCCAGGGTGCACAAAAATGCAAGTGCATGTAAGCAGACACTAAGCAGCACAGTAAACAAATCAACAGAGCACCACAGCAATTTCTGTGGAGCTTTAGAAGGTTTCCTGTATTTGCTCCAGCTTTCTTCCAAAATATGCACATTTTTTGTAGGATGATTAACTAAATAAATCCCAGAATTTGCAGCTCACTTGACCCCTATGCCCAAATGAACTTGCTCAGACTGCAATTTTAAGGTCAGTTTAACATCATGACAACACTTTCCAGAGCTTAATTAGTTTCCTTTTCTTTATTTTAAGGAAATTAGTGGAAAACGAAATAGTATTTTCAACTGGTAGCATAGTCTGGAATTTCCACATTTAAGACAATCTGCCAGTGATGCACCTGAGCTGACTTCCTCTTACCTTTGATGTTCCTTATTTCTCACACAAGCCTCTTCTTAGTTATAAGAAAGCTAGTTAGAAAAGATTCTAGAATGTCTTTTATCATAGACCAGAAAAAGAAAGTTAAAAGCAGAGCACTATGTTTTCTAAACCACCTGCAAGCTCATGAAAAAGCCTCAGACTTGAAAGAAAAAACTTACAGAGGTGCTCTAACCAAAACAGGCTGAGTATCTATTGAAAAACCACAAGAAAAATTCCCCTCTTGTGTGGGAAGATTATTCAAAAGGGCTAAATATTAGTGGAGTTTTGTAGGGTTTATTACAAATATCAAAGAGGAGCTTGCTACATTAAAAAAAATATAAATGAAAGTGACTCAGTGAGAAGAAAAAGTTTGCAGGATGTTATTCATTTGTGAAGCTTGATCACGTTTTGAATTTTTAACTAGTATTTTACTATGTGTGCAAATATTTCACAAGAAAAACAACAGCACAAGAGCTTCATATCAGAAGTATTTTTTACACTGAAGATATTCCAAAGTATGCATTAATTTGCCCAGAAAGTAGCCCCCACATACACTTTATTCAAACCCTTCAATTGCAGCAGATAAGTTCTAATCACCAATGTATCCACAAATTATTTGCCCCATCAAAAATGTTTTGCTTGATCCACTTGGAAAGGCTGCATTTTAAAAAGAAGCAGTATTCCCAGAAATATGCAACTGACCCTTGCAGTCAAAACTGCTGCGTGTTTTCTCAGATCCTGGATAAACACAGCAACTTGCAAATTGCAGCCAGCTTGCTAAGCACTGTTTTACCTGTTTGGGCATGTAACAGAATCAATAGGTAGAGAGAGGAGAATGCAGGGGTTTGTTTTTGTTTCATCCCGCAATATTGTTTAACAGAAGCATATCTGAGATAAAGGTTACCCTGTACAGAGGGCGTGACAGTGATTTATTCTATCAGCGATGCTTGGATAACCTGTGCAGACACCGCTAAGCTTTCATACTGCCTGCTGTACCCTGCTGCCTTAAAAATAATGCCATTTTCTCTGGATTGAAAGTCCAGCCTTCTGTAGGTTTTGAATCAGTCTCGCAACAAAAGAAATTAGCTACAAATTTCCCACTGGCGTTAACACCAGTGCAGCTCTTCTGACATCAACCAAGACACAAGCCATTGTTTGGGCAGGCACTTGGCTTTTTGCAATGCCACATCAATTAGATCTGCCACTTGCATCCTCCAAGCTCCAGTTTCCCAGCTGGTTCTCTTTTGTCTTATATAAGCAGCAAGCTCCTACTTTGATATTTGCAGTAACCCCTTTCTTCTCATCTTTGTAAACTTGCCAGCTCTTTGAGTGATTTTCCTGGATGAGAGGGAAATAGATGTATTGTGGTGGTTTTTCAAGACATGGTGCCCAATAGATTGGCTTTGAGCAATGGCGCTCCTCCCCTCCCCCACAAATGCTGGCAATCCATGTACACAGCAGCTCCTGAAATTAACACTTAGATGAAATTAAACTGTCAACCAAGGGGCAACCTTGGGAAATACTTAGCTTACTTCATATGGTTCCTGGATAGTTTGTTTCCAATCTTGTTTCTTTTGTGACATCTCAGGAATAACTTTTACATATTTGTATATTTAAAACTGCTATGTAAGAAGATAATCAGAGTGAAGATTGTAGTAAAGGAGGGGACGGGGAAATTACAAAGAGGTAAAGAGAAAAACTATTAAGGAAGTAAAAACAGCTAAGTGGAAACGACAAAGCTTTTTTTTTCTTTTTTTTTTTCCCTAAAAGATGGTCTAAGGTATGAAGTTCCCATACAGTTTTGTGAACAAAAATGTCATTTAATTTTGTCACCCTTGAGACAATTTGTCTGATTGCATTACTACACATTTGTGCAACACCAGTGAAAAGTTAGCTGCAGTGAGGTAGCTAATCAATTCTTGGCAGAGCAAAGGACAGAATTTTAGGCGGTTCAGCTGCAAAACAACATCGCCTGCTGAAGACTTACAGACTTCAAGGTGGCAAAACAACACAGGCTATTGCCTGCCACCAGTCTTGGAGAAAGCCCTGGTTTCAACAGAAGGAAGCTGCTGGTACTGCAAGTATGCTGGGTCCTGTCCTTGTAGAATATTTAGTGCAAGATCTACAGCTGCTGTCTCACCTACCTGGGATAAAAAACCTGACAGTCCCAAAAATATGAACCCCAGCATTTGCATTGCTGCTGCTAGGGAGGATGCTAGGGTGCCAGGGCGAGCAGGGGCTGCCGAGGGGATGCTGCCTCCAGCAGGTCCTCCTTTCCCAGGGGCAGACCCTCATCCTTAAAGGATTTGCCGTGACCCGAGGCCACCCGCACCCAGGGCCTGGTCGTGGCCCCAGCTCCTTTCCAGCACCCAACCACTTCTAAGGGAGCGGAAGGGATGTCGTAGCATAATGTCTTTAAACAATTTTGGCAATGAGAAAGCTTTTCATATGGTCTTACTCTACCAGTCAAGGCCAGCACACAACCCAGCTCTAAGGGCTGTTTTTCTTCATCTTATCCCCAAAACTGCATAACGGTGTGTGGGTGGAAGGGTACAGCAATGTTCAGTATCCTGGCTGCTTGCAGTAATATACATCAGGCCTGTCCTTGGTCTGCCAGATTTAAGACATAACAGGGCTGGAAGGTGGCACATGGACCCCAACCTAGCAGCTGAACAAACTTTGCAGCCGTAAATTATGAAAACACACAAAGAGAAAGGTCAGGAGGAAGTGCTTCCTCATCATGGCCAAGTGACAGATTCTCACTCCCTATGCGAGCACTGCCCATACGAGCTGCACTGGCTGGGCTGTTAAAGAAAAGCAGCTGGGGAGAGAAAGAGGATGTGGTTACTGCTTGGGGGACTTAGAATTCAAACAAGGCCTTTTTCTCTTTTTTTTTCCTTTTTTTTTTTTTTTTTATGTTTCCTTCAAAGACCTTTCCAGTCCATAAAATCTGTCATCTAAGTGGGTCCTGTGCACTGGCATCTCTTCTGGCAGGAACTGCTACCTCTTAAACTTACATTTTAGTCTTCAGTTTTTCTCCAAGCTGATTCTTTTTTTTTTCTTTTTTCCTGTATTTGCCACATATCCTGTTTGGGTTTTTATTATCACAGCACCTGGAGCAGAGTTTTCAGGGCCTTATTATGCTCTCTCCCTTAACCACTCCTGGAGTGGTTACAAATAGCTTGAAATCTGCACACTGGGAGAAAATGCTCCCTTTCACCATCCTTCCTCTTCCTCTGTCCAAGGGTATGTGCACTAGTCCTTAAAGCACTATTGTTTGTCCCTGTGTTTAGGGGGGACACCGGTAAGACAAAAACTCAGCCTCACAGTTTCCCTGCCCTCTGCACGGAGCACCCCAACACTGGGATACCAGTCTGCACATCGTGATGCTTAAAACAAAGGGAAAGGCACTGTGCCTTTGAGTGGCCACCTCCAGAAGTGCTCCTCCAGAGGTGCTGGACTACAGCACAGCCAAAACAAGGAGCACCGATGTCCCTTCATGAGCCAGTCCCTCAAGGGTGGTAAGGAGATAGCATGAAGGGAATTTCGTTGAATATCCTGCTGCACTGTGGAGACAAAAAAAGAGAGATGGGAAAATGTTACCAAGAAAAATGCCACAGGAGAATTCTGAAAAGTCATTAGTAGCCTATTACAGCTTCATCCAAAAAGCTTTTAGTGAGCTATGAATAAATACCCTCTGGAGTAGCAGTCCAATATATTTATCATATTTTTCAAAAGCCTTCAAACAGTTTTACCTAGAATGTAGCTGTCAACAAACAAACGAAAGCATGTGTTTTTTAAGAAAAACAAAACAAAACAAAACCGAAAACATATTGCTCCAGTTATTTGTAACATGACAGTGAGGTTTCTGCTTGCGGCTGTCCTTCACCATACTATTTCAATGGCCGGTGAAGGTGTATGGCACTGTATCTGGATTCCCAGAATGGGCAGACAGGTTAACTCTCTATCTGCACTAGATGACCTCAGAAGCTCAATACTATAAAGACTATAAAGACTAAACGGTAAGTGGGTACACCCTGACTCAGTGTTTGGATGATGTGTTTGTCAGTGCTTCAGCAGCACATATGCTAACGTTGAAGTGATGCCCACATTAGGAAGAGCACTGCTTGATAGGGCACACTCAGGTCTATGAAAATGAAGCAAGGAGGAAAAAAAACCAAACAAACAAACCACTGTCATCTGCAGTCCCTATATCAGTGACATCTGCAAGACAATTGTTGAAGACCAAAGTTTGGTGTTGGAGCTGGCAATAACACACATGAAAGAAAAAATTCTGTCTTTTAAAATGGTCTGAAGAAAAAGAGGAGAGGAGCAGAGAGGAGAGAAGAGGAGAGGAGAAGAAAAAGGAAAAAGGAAAATGGAAAAAAGAAGGAGAAGAAAAGGAGAGACAAACAAGAGGTTAGGCCCAATAAATCCTTTTATGAAAAATCAGACTGTAATAAACCAGTGAGTTGGAGGGTACCCTCCTTCAGTCCATATGGGAGAAGATCCACATTCACTTCCTTCCTAAGAAGGAATCTGTTCACAGGCTATTGTTTCTAGCAGAGTTTATTTGTAATGTTCTCTAACTTACAAGAGATTGAGTATTTCTATAGGTAGGAAAATTCAGGTAACTGTGACAAAACAAAAAAAGACATTACCCAGTGTGAAAAGTCTATTAGCATGTTAAGTAAATTATTCTACCAGGGGGTCTTTTTTTTAAATCAAGTTCTGTCAAAACTTACTGATGCTTTACCCCATTTCTAAGCACACTGAAACACTATCACAAACCGTAGGTAACCAATTAATTTTGTTGAAGGTGTTCTTCTATGAAGAATATGTTCCTGGAACAAAGTATTACAGAAAAACAAGGTTTTACGCTTACACTGAAGTTTACATGAGATAAAAAATCATCATGCGTCAAATATACGTTTCTAATTATAATAAGATTTATGTACTGGGGAACAAACAGCTGACAACTACAAGAGCTTTGCAACTCAAACTATTACTTGTGTTTACAGACTTTATAAAAGTAAATTCAACTCAGGATATTTTTTTTCCTTTCACTTATATACATAGCTATGATACTGCCAAAAGCAACTTGACTTAAATAGCTCAACTTCCAGAAAGTTAAACTGGCACAAACATGCATCTCACAGAAAACGCCTTCATTTTTTGCAGGTAGTTTGTTTGTTTGTTTTGGGTAGGAAGTAAGAAGGCTGTTTATTTTTCAGGTTGTAGTAGAATACCCAAAGCAGTCTTCTGCTTCCTTTTTCATAGCCTCTCAAACAAAATGCAAATACTGTAAACTGAATTCTAACCACGAGGCATACCATTCATTGCTGCATTACTCTTGACGTCACTCCTTTCATTATTACACCAGTTGTACACTCCGTAATGGACAGGACACAAATAAAAACCATCCAAAGCGAAGGACTCTGCCATTTAGTTCTTCAGCACTTTCATGTATTTATCCCTGCACAATGAACTTCTACAAGGCAGAGGGGTTTCACCAATGCTCACATTTCGTTCAGAAACTGATGGGAATATGATGCATGCATAGATCCTCCCTCCCCTGCTGAGCAAGAGAAAATCCAGAAGAAAGCCATTTCGCCCATGGGAAACGGTTTGATTAATATGTTCAGAAGAGGACGCAGGAGGATGGTCTGCAGAAACACCAATTAAAGCAGATAGACCGACTGTGACCGCATCGTGTAATGCACCCATCACAGACTACTGTCAACAAAAGGGCGGCAGAAGAGCACAAAGAGGAAAGACAGTCCACCGGCACGCAGGGAGCCAGGTAGCACACTGATGGGAAACGCTGGTGATGGTGGGGCTGCACTTAAAGCTCCCTGACATTCCCATCGGCAACGGCCTGCTCCAACACAATTACCCCGCCTGCCTTATTCCTGTGCCCATGCGCTGGCACCGTGCTCTAACGGGCCGGCACGGTGAGCCCTGCGGCCAGGTCCCCGCCGTGCCACCACGATGCACGTAGGTCCCACGGGGCTGCCCCTCCACAGGGCATCTCCTGCGGCTCCCAGAGGTCTCCTGTGCCCCACCAGGCCCCATGGCCACGGCTGCGGTGACTAAAAGTTAACAAACACTCCCCTATGCCTCCCTGCTCTTTATGGGTAAGGTTTGTTTTGGATTCTATGAGGAAGTTAAGCTGCTTTTCCTTAATCTCATCAACTAATTAGAGAGCTGCGGTGCATGCATTCCTTCTAAGGAATATGCTACAGAAGGAGGCGTCAGACCTCCTGACGCACTCTGCCAGCTTATCTAGCTTCCCCATCCATTAGGAAAGGGCAAAAGAGAGTAGCCACAGCTACTTGAGTAAATCGAGCATGTGAATGACCGTTCTTTGGCACAGAGCAGCCTGGATCCATACTATTAAACCTCCCTTCTTTCCAGAAGAGGATGGCTGGATGCAAACTGCCTGCTGGATGTGGGCCCTGGCCTGTGCTAACTTCCAAATAAGTGTCTGGCAATTAATTGTCTAGGACAGCACTAGCTGGCACGGGCTGAAACTGCAAGTGGGACTGCTTTAACAATTTAAGAGTACAGACAGTCGGGTTCCAGCGCCTGGGAACATTCCTTACGCTGTGTAGCTTACAAATATAGACACAGCCAGCGTGCATAGCTATGCACTGCCCTCACGCCCATGTGAGCACAGTTTGGCAGCTAGGGAAAGGACTAGCTAGAGCACTGGGCTGCACTCTGCAAGGCACAAGGCATCACAGCTGAACCACGGCCTTCAAGGCTGGTTCATCGCTGATCTTAATTACACACATTTTATTTTAAACTGCCTCCCCTGGAAGCTCAAAACTATTATCTTTTTCCCCCTAATGCAGGAAAAAGGAGGACAGTATGACCACAAGACTTCTTCTGTTCTGCTTGGATGGGAAGTGGCAACTAATTAGTTTTTACTTCAGTGCCACTGGGACATAACCTACCCTATGTACTGAAGAATATGCAGGTATTTCTGGAAGAGACCTGAAACAGAATATACAACAAGTACAGGCAGCTTGATGAATCAATGTAAAAAGAAGAAGGGAACTAAAATTTAAAATGTGATCATTATAAATGATTTATTGCATGCCATAAAGAACACCAGAAACCATACAGTAACCATACCAAGAGCCATAACCATCAAAACACCAGCCATTTCCCAAAAAGCAGGAAATAAACTAAAACAATGAGACTTTTAATAATAATAAAAGAAAAAGATTGGGGCGTTTTGAGGGATTTTTTTTGTTTTGCTTTTTCTGAAGCTTCCCTTCTCCTTTCCTTCCCCCATATCAAGATCTCACAGCAGCAAAACAGTACTAGAAGGACAACATTCCCCCACCTTCTTCAGAGGGCTGCATGCGCCAGGGAGAGGAGTCATCCCCTGCCCTGTTTGAGATGTCCCAGCACAGAGCACAGTCTCCCTCAGCTATTTCTGCAGCCAAGGGTGGAGAAGGCCCCTCAGAGCCCTAGCTGGCTTGCAGCTCTCCTCCTCCAAAGCAGCAGAGGTCCCAGGGATGAAACCTATCAAATACTGACAGGTCAGAACAGAAATGCTCCATGGGAAGAGATCCTGTTTCACTCTGTTCCTGCAGAGAGTGACACTTTTAGCCAACCTCTGATAAGAGAAAATATCATGTATTGAATTCCATGTCAGGGTTCAGAAAACAAAGGAGACAGCAGGAAGCTACTTGGAATTGGTATTTCAAAAAAAAAAGGATAAGAGCACAAACTATCTGGCACTACCACAGCCACCCATTTCCTACAGTAAGGTTCATCACTATGTTCGTTACCTCTACCCAGTGGGCAGCAGGAGTCAACTGATGGCTAAAAGGAAATGGATTACATTTCAGGTGTTTGTTAGAAAAAAACTTTGAGCTCTAACCCTGCCTGGAGCAAAAGCTCCTTCTTAAATTCAGATAGCTGTATTACAGAGAAAGAAAACAGATGTCAACAGGTACCTTCAAGCAGAAGAAGCAGACAGCGAATCTCAAATGCAATGTCATCTCTGAAGGAAAGATTTTAAACAATCCTCAAGTATTCAGCTAGCTGCAATACATGACAGAAAACCTCTGTCCATCATTTTTCACCTTTCAGGAAAGTCCTCATAAAATGTGCTTGAATAGTATTACACTTGTTGTCACTGATCCAGCAATGGGCTGGGGGATCTGGTCCCCCAGATATTTTCTGAAAAGACTACACTTTTCATATTCAAGGCAGGTTTCATACATAGTTTTCTATGCCTATATTAGAAAATAACAAATAATCTAAAGCATCCCCACCTAACTTACTTTCTTCCATTACATGATCTCACCAGTAAGGATTCCCTAAGATCATTGCATCACTGGTACTGTGGTGAATGCGCAGCACAGCAGTACTTCCCAGCCCAGATTTATGTATTCTGTACAGAAAGAATGAATTTGATTATTTTTCTGAAACATAAAACTTCATACAGCAGGTGGGACAAATTACTACAGTTGTCATTTAGCCACTTAAGAATAATTAATTGCCTTTATCTGACAGCTGGATCCAGTAAAACTAGTAGAAATCTGACAGCTGCCAGAGCTAGGGTCTGACTGGCTTCACTGTGATATGAGCTGATCTACTGCTTCACACAGATAGCAGACGAGGGAAACAAAGTCCAGGTCTACGCTGTGCATCAAAACTTTTGCCAGTGCCATCATGTCAGCAAGGGGAGTGATTTGTGACAACACCATAATAGGAAAAGACCTGGATTATTACAGTTAGATGCTGTCAGAAAAGTAGTTGGCCACAGTAGGGTTTTTTCCCTATTTAAGCTATACAAGTAATGTACCCTTGAACATATACTCAATAAAGGGAATCTGCAAATATAGCTCTCCAGGCAAATCTTATTAATATAGACCGCAACAAAATAAAACAAGCCACACTGTCAGCAACTCTGCGAATTTCAATCCTGATACCTTCAATAAATGTAAGTCATCACTCTAGTGACTTTCATGCAACTGTAGTTCATATCGCTGAGAAATGACATTTTCCAGATCAGAAAACGAAAGGTAAAATAGTCAAAGAGGACTTGCTAGGTTCCAAGTGAAACACCACACTTAAGTAGGCGTTTATCCCCAGAAAACATTTGCTCTAATCTCTTGATACAGCGGCAGAATTTAGTATCTTTAGAGTTTGAAGTGCAAGGCATTTTCTGCCAAGATTTAAAACTTGCTTCTTCGTATCATCAGAAGAACCTCATTCTTCTTCCCTTTTTTGATTTAAAAGAAATGTCAATCAGAACAGAGGTCATCATGTTAGCAAGGAAACTCAGACCCTGGCAAAACGAACCTGAAACATAGTGTATCACTGAGATATACTCAGCCGGGATCCCAGCCCCACTGCTGGAAAAGTAACATTGTCCCTAATGCACAGATGCCATCTCTGCTTGGCCATCCTCACCAGGAGAGGTAGTTTGCAGAGGCCAAATTCACACAGAGCCAGCTCTGACACTGGCTTTGTAACCTTGGGTGAGTCACTTCACCTCACCATCACAGTTTCTCCTGCTCCAGTATTACTGCCTGCCAGGATGAGAGGATTTACTAGTCGTGGTTTATAAAACTTTAAGACAGTTAAGGGAAATCAATTAAAATTGAGACAAACCTCTAGAAAAGCTCCTGGGAAAGAAACAATCATAGAATCTGAATTGTGTCGCGGCAGCAGGTCTTGCTTCTCAGTCCCCAGGACTTTGTACCACAGCTCTGCTCTGGCTTTTCCGAGCGTATCAGAAGCACAAAAGGGTAGGATGGGAACCTGAAGCTTTGGGAATGGCATGAACGGTGCACCGCTTCCCAAGGGCAGGGTATGCTGGACGGAATGCCAAGCCGCTCGCTGAGAGGGACAGCAGGCTGGCACAGTCCCCCGAGCCCTGTGTGTGTGCTCCCAGCCACACTGCGGGCTGCACCACCTGCCCCCTGGTCCTCTCGCTGTTCAGGGAAAGAGCCCACAGCACCCACCCACACAGAAAGATGTAATCTCAGCATGTTTGCCTGCAGACCCTTAAAACCTCTCGCCCAGTACTCTACACCATCTGGATAGTTTGTGCCTATCAAATGCCACCATGACGAGGGAGAGAGAAAGTCAGTTAAGACACAGCATGAAAAGGCATATGAAAATGCTCTCAGCCCCATATAAGATCAGTATTTTAGCTGATGAGAAAAGCACTATCCAGATACTTTTTTTTAAAAAGCAAATATTCACAACTCATTTACATGCAAAATATGCATCCACAAACCCTACTCTAAATATAGACAGGGCTACCATCAAGCATTTAAACATTTCATCTGCAAGTGCAAATGGGTATTAATGAATGCCAAACGCACTGCATGTCCTGAAAGAAGATCGTCTTCATAGTAGGTAGGGCTTACGCCAGTTACGTTTTGATAATGTCATTACAGTAACCACTGTACCCTAGTGGGAGACCCAGTGAAAGTATTACTTGAACTACATTCTATCATGGATCACGAGTGACTTTGCGAAAACTACTTTTCCCCAGAATCAGAGACTTATGTCAATTTTTCCCAGATTTGAATTTCTCAAACCAGAAGAAAAGGTGCAGGGGGGACTCCGAAGAAGAACAAATGTTGCCTTTTTGATTCACACAGTGCAGCAGGTTATATTGAAAAGAAACCTATTTGAGGAAAACAAATGCAGGTACCCATTAGCTGTATAAAGTCAAGCATGATAACTATGTGTGTAACAAAGAAAATGAAAAAATAACATAGTATACTAAAACTATTTGTGTTTGTTTCAATAATCTCTGAACTTGACTGAGAAGTTTAGTCTAGTTTTGTTCATTTGTACTAACAATCTGCATTTTCTGTCCTTCAGACAAGATCTCAGGGTCTATAACATTTTTGTTTGGATATGCAAGTGAAAGTGCTGTTTGATTTGTTTAACTGATGAACACCTCTGCCCAGCTATTCTACTGTGATTAGATTATGATCGGTATGTTCTGAGTGATATCATAACCTTCACCCCAGTGTTTGTGTCTGGAATAGCAAAAAATACAAGAAAATATGGAATACACAAGTTGTTTACTTAACATTGTGTTTGTCTTAAATTTTGGGGGTTGTTTGAAAACAATTTAGTTGAGCTCAAACTCACACATCACACAGACAGAAACTATCAATCTATACTAAATCCTTTAGGGTCTGCAGAGATTTTCTATAGAAAATTCTGTCTGGTTTGGATTTTCAGTTTCTGTGTCCCAAACAACATTTTTGAAGGTTTTGCTTCTGTGTCTGAGCTCAGATGCTCCTCCAGCTTTGGATGGGACTGTGTCATGTCCCTGAGTTTCACAGAGCAAGTCTGGGTGAACAGCAGTGTTAGTAAGAAAAAAAGACAAAATCTGTTCCTAGTGAATTATATTCAGAGACTGCACAGTGTCCTGTGCTACAGTTTTTAAAACTGCCTGTTAGCAAAGCAAAGCCTGTACTGCAAGACCATCAGCCTAAAACTACAGACCCATTTAGTCCTGGACTCTGGGAATAGTAAGTCTATGCGGGAAGGCCACCTCTGGAAACCCTGCATCTTTACTCCTCTCTTCTTTCCCCCTCCACAGCATTCACGGTCAGTAAAGCACTACTTTGAATGCTTGTGTCCTGCCCTGCTGGTTTATCCAAGCAAACCACTAAATCCATGGCAAAGAGTGCCTTCCTAACAGCTGTGGACACACGAGCCAAAGGAATTGATTCTTACAGGACAGAGAAATCTGAGAAAGTTTACACAGCCCTAATATAGCCACAGCTATTTTCAGCTTGAAAAAAAAAAGGAAAGAGAGAAAAAAGAAAATCCCCTCATCAAATGCACTTCACAAGTCGGAGATCAACACAAAACACAACTCTCTACCTGATCTGCATAAATTGTTCCCAGCATGGAAACATCTGCAGAGTACAGCACAGTTCATTGCAGTAGCACTATTGAGTTTACACCAGCCTCCAGCCCAGGCAGGTAACCCCGGACAGATTTAATGTGCTTCTTTCCTTTCGCATTCAGTCAACACTCAAACATAGCACAACTCTCCTTTGGCAGGGGGACTCTCCCAAGCCCACAGAAAGGGCAAAGAAAAGCACACAGATACTACAGAGATGAGCATGGCACGAGAAGCACCCCAGGGAGATGCTGTTCCGCTCAGCGAAATGGTAAAACCAGCATTTCACCGAATACACCTATCTCAAGCTCTCTACTCTTCTGCTGTTATCTCTCATCGGGTTTCTAGTGACACCACTTCCTGCTCTTCCCCAGCCATCAGACCAGAGGTTTCTTCATTTCATGCATTTCCTTTTTGTGTGGGAAACCAGCACTTACGCAAGGGCAAAGTTTACAGGTGGGGAAACTTAAGTCCTTTTTTCTTAGAAGAGGTACCCTAGGGAGAGCTGCTACTTCAAACACAGGCGGTGTGCCACACTCCCTCACGGCAAAATTCAGTGCCAGCACCACTTTTTCCCTCAGTCTCTTTGTGGGTGGCACTTGCCCCTTACTTGGCATGAACAAGAAGTACAGAGCGAGCAGCTCGTTTGGGAAGAAAATGACAAGCAACCTCTTCAGCTAGCATCAAATGACCAAAGTCCACCTGAAACAAGGGAACTATGCTGATTCATTCCAGCTGAGGCTTGGCTTCTCCCTCTGTCTGTGCTACAAGAAATTCCAAGATGCCTGTAGGTATTTTTTCAGGCAGATCTCAAAGGCTGGTCACAGAAGAAGTTGAAAGTCTGACTGGCTGGTGAAAGAGCTGAGAAAAGTCTCAGCAGCAAAGCTTAATCAAGGAAGGCACAGAAAAAAAGTCATTTGCAGGGTTAGGCAAGAAGGGACCTTGGCAAAGGCAGAAGCAGAAATCGCCTGGGCCTGTGTCTGTGCTAGGGGGTACGTACACTAGCTGTTGAAGTGAATCTCACCCAGGCCTCCTACAGCAAGAGGCTGCCAAAATCTGCAAAATGCTATTGCTGTAGCAGCCACTGCTGGAAGTGCTTTCCAGCGGGCAGGTCCTGGGAAGAGCATCCTTGCACTGAGCGCTGTCATCTGCAGCCCTTCTCTGCTGTCGCCTGTCCTCGCGGTGGGCTCGGATCCCTCCGTCCCCTACCCCAGAACAATCTCCCAGACTAACCTTTACAACCTCTTTAATGGCAAAGCAAAGGACAAAAAACTGACTATCAGTTCCCTTCATCACAGGTTTTAATGCTGAGGTGGGGTACGGTGTTGTTTCATTGATGCTACTTCTTTGGCTCTCTTCTTTGCACCAAAACTCAAGCAAAGCACAACTCAAGCATGGCCTACAGGAGGAGCTGAGCACATCTGCTTCCACAAGACAGCTCACTTCTCCTGCTTAAGTTTGCTTACCAGCAAGTAAACTATTTGCAGACAGACCACTCAAGGAGAGGGAATAGGCATGACCAAGCTGTCTGCTGGCAGGAGTTACATGATGCACTATATGATGCACTGCTTATTTTCTCATTAGTGTTACTTACTATTTCTAACAAGTACATCAAGTCAAGAGCTGGGTTTTTTTCCCCTACACTTACAGGAGACATTATTTTTAAGTTGTTCCCTTCCTTCTTTCCTTTAATTATTGGACAGCTTTGCCCTGCACATAAGGGTTTGTAATACTTGTCACTAGTGAAATCTGAGTTAAAGCTGCAATGCTTTTGGCCTTTGAAAATATTATACTTTAATAACTGAAGATGTCACCAGGTTCTCTCACAGTGCGGCTGGTGGGCATAAATTAACAGGAACCCTCAAGCAGCCACAGGCACTCACAGGTACTTCTTTTCTTCATGACATGAAAGAAACAATTAATATATTAAGCAAGGCACCACATTCCAGGCCCTGCAGATCTTATCCAAGGTTAAACACTTCCACCCCTATACACCACAAGCTGGTTTTGCAAGCAGGTGGGGACTGTTTTGCAACAAGCAACCAACAAAAAATTATCTGTCTGTGGGGAGATACTTCACTGAAAGTTCCTAACTTCTCTTTTGCAAGGACCCTGGCTGTCAGCAGTGCACTGCTGCTTTTCACATCAGCTTCTCCACTACCTACCCAGGCAACTGGGGGTCATAGCAAAGCATGCCAGCACCTGAGCATCCCAAGGATGATGGCCCTAACATTAAAACACCTCCTAGGGAGTCCCTGTAACCTCCAGCTGCAGCCAGGGAGGCCACACCAAGGACACACACCCACTTTGCACACAAGCATGCTTCTGGCATTCTGTGGAGCCAGGCCCTAAAAAAAACCCACAGATTTTGGGCTTAATATGCTAAGAATTATCTATGCAGCAATATATTGCATGCAATTTAAATTCTCTCAGACGAAAAAAAATCACAAAGGATCTTTTTTTCTGGTGATTTCTGGTGATTATTGAGCACTGCTTCCCTATTTCTTGACATGCAAGTAGAAATGGCCTGCAAATAAGTAAAAAAGACCAACATGTACACTTTCAGCTCCAAGAGAAGACTTAATGCAGTAGAAGTAGAAACCCCCAGGGAACCAGCAGGTGCTGAAACACAGCAGTGCTTCTGCTGGTCATCCTTGCTCTGGAGCAACACAGATGAACCAACAGAAAAGAGCAGACATTTGTTCAAAGATAAAATAATGTTTAAAGAAAATTGAGATTTTACAGGGATGCTGAGTGGCTAACACATTTTGTCCCCATGCTTCCCTACAGCTGTGTGAAATGTCAAGCATGGAAAAATGGTATTTATATAACTACATGTGAGAGAATCACACGCATGAGTGATAGACTATGTCAGAATTTTGACTGCGCATTGAAAAGAGCAGGAAAGTGGGATTAAAATACTGCTTCCACATTACTCAAGAAGCAGACCCTGGTAACTGACAGAGGTTCACCCAGAGCTCTGCCAGCAAAACACCCGCCTCTGACCCAACATCACAACAGTAGGGGGGAGAAACTATCCCCCAGTCTGTATCTAGAAGTGGGATCAAGAGCACTGCTATTGATACAACAGCAGTTTAACTCCTGATTGCAAAATTAATTAGGTCTTCATTTGTACCATTATGCAGCAAATCACATTTCAGCAGGTCTCTAGACATTTAACTTGTCAGTATCACAGCCAAAATCTGAATTCAAAGGTGGAGTGTAAGCATAAAGCCAGGCAGATTTTCTTTATAAACTAACACCTCATTGATAAGTATTATAATCTAACAATTGTATCAGAACCATAACTGTGCATTTATTTGAAATCAATTATGTAATCATGTGGGGTATCTGTGACATACTTGCGACTAAATCTGGAAAAGAGTCATGGAACAGCTTCCCAGGCAATCCCTAACAATATCTTCCTATCATATTATCAAGGCATTTGAACAGAGTAGATAAAGGCCAAGTATGGCATGGCCCACCTCAGATGGAAAGTAGTGCAGGTACCACTGTACAAAGCCCATAAAACAAAGTGAAAGGGTGTTGCATGGAAAAAAATATGTGAGCTTTCATGCAGCATGCTACTTCGAGCCAGACCTAGATCAGGAATTTTTGCAAGAGTTTTAGTAATAATATCATACTTGCAACACATACATGCACTGCAAGAGTTTAAAAAAAAAACAAAACTGGGTTAATAACTCTGCCATTTACTCCGCTGTTACACGTGTATTCTGCTTCCATGTATCTGCACATTCCTAAGGCTTGCAGTAAGCTAATTCACCAGAAAAACACTAGTGATGATTTTCTAATAGACAACATATTCTACTCTGGAAGCTAAGCTTTCACTTAAATAAAGCTACTTCCCCAATGTCTGGACGGTATAGACAGCTTTAAGGGAAGAATAGGGTGCCAATAAATACTGTGAGTATGGCCAGGTCTGTAAACAACCTGTAACAGCAGCTTGAGAGATGTGCGCTCCTATGATTCATGTAAGTGAACTCTTACCTCAAACCATTAGCAGGTGTTCAAAGAAGAGAAATGGGAGCCCTATTATTGATATTTTTCAATTTTCTCTGAAATGCAGAATTTAAAAACTCATGCAAGGATACACCTGGTAGCTTTTGAGATCCCTTCAAATATATATATATACGTGTTTATATGTGTGTGTATATATATATATCATTTATTACAAATTCAATCTCAGTACTACCACACAGCACCTTTCTTTTTTTATAGGCAATGACTGGAGTTTCCACAGAATAACAAGTCCATGATTCTACATTGATAGCCTGCTACTTTATCACTGCAGGGGAAAAAAATGTCCTTCTAAAGAAATATTAATTAACCTCTTCAAATCATCACTCAGCTGACCTCCCAGGAATTTTTATTGGTTTTGCTCTGAGTTACTGCTAAGCTTCTCAGGCAGGTACATTTTAAGGTAAGCCTGAATCTTGAACAAAGCAGCTCAAAATGACCTTTAGCACATCTGGAATATTTTGCATCACTGAACTGAGTGCCCTTTAATACTGAAGACAATACTCCAGTGTTGTCTAGTGTGGATAAAAGCTTAGTCTTCAGCTGAAACCCATAGTTTCCTCTTATTATAGTAATTACATAAGAAGCTATGTCTTGAAATCAGTTCTTTGACCAACATTTCTTCGCACTGAACATTCAGTTCACTCTTAAATGTTTCATCAAGCCATCGTTTGCATAACAGTGGAAGTTTATTTGTGTTATTCTAAGTCTACAGGGATTTTGTAGAATATTGGCTACAGTCAAGCATACCTATGCACACAGCATTTGTTTATTTTTACAGCTTTATTATATGAAAACAAGAAAGATGAAGACATATTAATGCTGAAAAAGGTAGGAACTTGTTGATGGAAAATAATATTTCACCCAAGTATTCTGAAGAAAATTACAGTGCTTTTTAGAATCTGGTCACAAGGACCTTTATTTATTATTAAATCGCTAGTGTTTCCACTAACAGTAACTAGCAGTACCTCAGGGTAAACCTAGATGATGAATGCCTGGCTGTTGGAGGTCTGACTTGAACTGGCATTTTGCTTAAAAAATGTTCTTGATATACTAACATTTTGGGACACAAAGCAGAGGAGGCTGTCTGCTTTATTAATGTCCTCCTCAGCTCGTACTGGTGCTGGTGAATTGGTAAAATGAGGATGTGACCAAACCGGGGCCATTCCTTGCCAACCACACTCTCTTTCTTGAGGGCAATTTATGATTAATATACCAGCTAACAGAGGGCTGTGCCTGATGCTCAAGTCGCTCTGCTGCCTCGGAGCACATGACAGCTGGCAAAGCCATCTATACACTGGAGATTAAACAGGTTTGTCCTCATCTGCTTTTAAAAAAAAGTACTATTGCATTAACTCATTAGCAGCCATAAACTGTACAGAAAACTTTACAAAGTTTCTGCTGCCAGTGAACTCAGCAACTCTGAACATAGCCTGTTACCTTACCCCACACACAACCTTTCCCTCATTGTTTTATTTTCACAGGAATTTGCAGAGCCTGAGACTTGCATGGAGGATGCCTTGAGGTTATCAAACTGCTTTGCTGGTGTAAAGCAGATCTCTCTCTGAAGGACAAACTGGAGGCTACACCACCCTAGTGTTCAAATTAATTGCTTGATAGAATTATAACAAAAAAAAAAAAAGAAAGAAAACACATATAGTCTGATATACAGAGGCCACGGCAGAGGCTGGGAGGGGTTGGGGCTCCCTGGCTGGCCACAGCCACGGCCACAGCCCCATCCCCTCCCTCCCTCCCCAGTGCATCGCATCTACACTGCACATTCAACCTCCTCACGCCGTGGAAGCAAGCAGGGGTGCTTTGGGATGGACAGAGAGATGGTCGGGGATTTCCTTTCTCTGCTCGGCCCCAGGCACACAGCCACCCTCCAGGAGGGAAAGTCCCCTGGGCACCAGCTCCCCACAGCAATGGGGCAGCCCCAGCCCAGGAAGGGAGATGCCAAGGTCATGGCAAATGCTGTCTGTGTGGGATTAGGAAAACTTTGCTGTCATCTATCATTGCTGCAGTGATGACTCATTAACCTGCCTCACCCTTCCCTTCCAAACCTCTCTCTAATGTCTTCCCTGAGGGGTCTGGCCACTGCTCTACCTTTAACAGGTAAATGCAAGGACCTCACCATTGCTCTGCTGCTAAGCCTGTCATCCAGAACCCTCCTTCTTCCCCATGTTCATCATGGGCCTCTCTGGCCACTCCACACCCCCTATGCTTCCCGCTGTGGAAGAAGACATATGCCACGATCGTTTTCCTTCCCCACCACCTAACAGCATGACACCCTGCTATCTTATGCAATTCCTTTTATCCACCCATGGCCTCCACCTCTCTACTATTAAAGCTCAAAGTTTGTGTTTTTCCCTGGAGGCTGTGGATAGCTCCGTCCCTTCTCCATCCCCTGCCGTCATCCCTCTCTTGGGGACAGTACTGGCCACCACCCTCACACTGGTTTTGAGTTCACTGCAGAAATGGGAAGGGTCAGGAGTAGTAAATGGAGCAGTGAAAATAGGGAAAATTCTACATTGTCCAAATTACACATGGAAAAGTCTCCTTGTTTCTGTATGCCTACACCTGCATCACTGCTACTCCATGCATTTACTTTTTGACCAAGGTCCCTGACTCTGCCTTTGCCCTGTTAGGGTAAACCCACCATCCCTCACTGCTCCTTCCTCTTGCAGTCCCTCTCCTCAAGCCTCTCTTCAGTTTTCTAGTCAGTACACCATGGCTAAACACAAAGCGTTTGGGAACAGTATTGTTACACACAATACAAACTGCTTTAAAATCCAGACCAAGTTTATAGTTGTCTGACTCACAGCTCTAAGCACCTTTCCGGAAGCAAATGTAACCCAGACCGAACCATTGCTTTTTGGGTCCTCCTACCCTCACTCGTGGCACCTCCAAAAAGGAGGCACAAGCTGCCCATGCCCACCCCATGGGTCAGATGCATTCCTCAACGTGCTCTGCAGCCCCTGTCCCAGGGCTCAGCCCTTGGCCAGCAGTAGCTCCTTGGTATCTCCAGTTTTCCCCACAGCTGGTCCTCCTCTTTAGGGCACTTGCAGGGTGGCTAAAAATGCCTCTCTTGTCTACCTGGGGCAGGATTCAGGTCCATCTGTTGGTAAATCCAAGCACATCCAAGATCCCGCCTGATACCCTGACAGCGGGCGATGCACCACCGCAGGGATGACTCACCTGCATTGACACCACAAGAGAGGAACTCCAACCATGGGGTTTTGATGAATGAACCTTCACCTAGTTTCAATTCTGTCTCCTGAAAGTGACTAAGAAAAACTCTGCACTAACAGGTCTTCCCCCACCCACCCCGGAAAATGGCACCCCCTGAGAAAAGCATTAACATTAATCTGGAAATCCCAGCACAGCCTGGTGTGAATTGGTATTACTCATGTTTAAAGAAGGCCACAACTGAGGTAAAAAATAGCATATCTTCCAGTTGTAGAAACTAATTGGGAACAGAAACATCAGTATGCTGACCCCCAGCAATGGGGCAAGCTTGCACCCATTGCCTAGTGAGAGCCCAAGCTACAATTTCTGATGTGCACAAATTAAAGTGATATCATGTGTGTCCTGAGTAACACAGAAAGTGCTGTAGTGTCGGAAGCTGCTGGTCAAGGCCCTCAGCCTTGACCATCCCCACTGGACTAGTCAGTGTGAGGCACGCTACAGAAGCAGCTAATGCAACTCATCATAGAAAGCACCACCCAACAAACTGCAAATCTCTGCCATTTCAAGGCCTGAGGCTCTGGAGAGCTACCTTGCTCAACCAGACAGAGCTATCACCAAGCAAGACTTTCAAGTTCATGGAAAAGTACATGGAGAAACTGAAGGAGGGGCATGCTGAGCTGCCAAAGGAAATGTCAGTACAGCTCTGGAGAAAAGAGGGAATTCCCAGATAGGTACAGTCATCGATTCTTAAAACAAAGATTGCCAACATTGAAGCTAAGTTGGCTAAGTGGTCTGTAATGGTAATTAATGATAAATCATTGCTTATGTTGTTTTAAGGCATAATGTATTTATGTGGTTGTACTCAGATAATGTTGCAGCTTCTGTAGCTGGCATTCCCCAAGCACTTTACCAAGCGTATGGATGCAATCTCCCTTCCCCACCACCACTGTTTTTCCAGAGCTTCTGTTCTTCCACTCCTCCAGGGTGTATACAGGCATCAAGACAGTGCCTCAGGGTATGCACCCCCCATCCTCACAACAAGCCTGTGTTACCCTCCCTTCCTCCCATGCTCTAGCTGGGACTGCCACCACAGCCCCAGGGCAGCAAGGCGGCTCGCCCAGCAGGTGCTCCGGCCTCATTAACTGTAATTCTCATTAAGCTAAACCCAGCAGCAGGCTGAAGCATTTCTGCAGAGCAGAGGTATAAGCCAGCACGCACTGCAGGCAAAGGGCGTTTGTAAGAGCTCTGCTGAATCGGAGCCGGGGAGGCAGCACGGCATGCAAGGTCGAGCGGCAGCGGAGCGGGGCTCTGGCGAGTGTCCGTCGAGCACCACAGTCTGTCCTTCCCCTGCTCAGTCCAGTGCCATAGTCCGTCCTTCCTCTGCTCGGCTGCAGGCACCACCTCACTAAATACACATACGCTCTGTCTGCATGCAGACCTACGTCAGCAACATTAGGAACAAAAAAGCTAGCATTTAGAGACCAACTGCACCAGGGTGACTTGCGAGAACAGGGAAGGGACAAAACTGTTGCCGACCCATAAAATGTGAAATGTGGCCAACATGCTTGGTCATTGGGGCCCACTGCAAATGGCTGGATGACCAGTGGTGGGCCCAAACTGCCCAGGCCAGTTTGTGTCTTTTCTTCTGCACTTACCCATCTTCCCTTTTTGTCTCCTTCACTTACCCCTCAATTCAAGCAGTAATGTACAGTTTCTCCTAGTTGTGCTTAAGCTTCTGCAGGGCAAAAAAAAAGACAAGCAGCAAAAAACGACATTGCAGCAGGGTTGGGACAATGCAGACAGAATTTTTTGCCTCTGACAAAACCATCAAGGAGAGAAAGTTCATTCCAAGCGTTGCACAGGTTGGGAGAGCTCTATACTGGCTTTTTTTTTTTTTTTTTTCCTTCTTTACCCTGGTTTCAGGAGAAATGAGAGCAAGCTTGCAGGAGGAAACACCTTAATTTTGATGCTTACAAAGACATTGTCAATATTTCCCTCTAAAAAGCATTGAAATTGCCCCGGGGCAGGAGGGAGGGCAGATCAGGATATGCACATGTGCATGTATTTATTACGATATGCACTCACAAAAAACAAAGTTAGAAAATCCTGGGCAAGCCCCCAGCTTGGCAGGGGTTTGTCCCTTCCCATGGGAAGTCCCTTGAGCCCATGCCAAGTGCTCAGGCTCACCCAAGGATTCAGATTTAACTCAGTATAGAAATTAGGATTTTCCAGCAGCTGTATGTGGAGCTAACTCAGTCACTAGCCGCAGGGCACACGTTGTTCAGACTCACAAAAGAAAGGATCCCAATGCATTTTACAGGACACACAGGACGCATGCCACGCCAAGTGCCTTCCTCCAGCACAAGGGAGTGATGAAAACCAGTTGTTTGCTGTTTCCCAGTACATTTGATCCATATTTGAGAGCTGTAGATTACACAGGTGTTTATCAAAACTGTAAACTGCTTTTGTCCTACCTCCTCTTAAACTCCCTTATTCAAAACCCCAGCCATGCAGCCCTGTGGTGTGTCTCACATACAACTTTTTATATATGTAAATGTCACAGTAAAATTTGGACACACAAATTTCCTAAAGGTTCTGGTAAACACACCTGAGGGAAAACTTTTTATCTGAGTCACAATTAGAATTCTGTCACCAAAGACTATTAATTTTTAAAATCAGTTTCACTGAGCTACCACATTAGCTTGCTGTAATACAGTAAGCCCAGGGTACAATACTGCTATCACTAAATATATAGGGACAGGAGGTTAGGCACTACTAGAAAAATGTATTTATTCTTACAAGAAACTAAAATCTGGCTCGGTTTAGGCTGAAATAAAAACACACAGCTCTAAACAGATGCATATGGACTATCATATGTATCAGTGCTACTCTTTAAGCTAAGCTACTGTATTTTTCAACATTAAGATTCAAATATTAATTGTAGCTAACTTCTATTAAACAATAAGCATCTTATTTACAGGAATTGCCATGGATAAGACTTCTTGCAAGGTGACATTCTCCCATGCATCCTTCTATTGTCTTTTGAGTTTCTAGAGCTCTCTTAAAATACTTTTGCTTTCACTATCTCCAGGATCAGCCTTGTGGGCTGATCATTTCCCGTTACAGCCTGGGAGTTCCTCCTCACACTGACAAAATTGAGGTGTCTTTCAGTTCACCATGCTGTCAGGGGCATCCCCAAGGCGTCTTTAAGTTCATGCTGTGAACCATGCTATCAGGGACATCCCCAGACAGTGGTTCAGCCTACGTATGCGATAGGAGGTCTGAGACTAGGATAACTACCAAGAAACCTATTTTCTTACTCCAACGGTACTTCTCCCAGCTGAAGACCATGGTTTTCCTCCCATCTAGAGTGTCTCCAGAGCTCAGAAATAATTCATGCCCGCAACTACTCAAAGCAGTTACCTCTCCTCGTGGAAAATGTGAGGAATTTCAAGACAGTGTTTGGACGCTTTCAGTTCTTTAACAAAAGCATGTCACAAATGTCACAGAGAATAGCTGCCAACTCAAAGCCAGTGCCATCAAGCAACATGCGTTTGCTATATTTGAGAACAAAGAAATAAAGCAATCCAGTGCCTGGTTTTTTTCTGTACTGAAAGGCAGAGTGCCCAGAGGTTATTCTGATGTTGCCATAAGACATATAAACCTATGCTATATGATCCAGAAGTAGAAAACTTAGTTCTTTAGACCTTGGTATTGAATATAGGCTTTTTTTTTTTTTCCATGATCGTATAGTAATTGTGATTTTTTGTGGGGAAACTCTCACAAAGCTTAATGCATGCCTCACCCAGAATGATTTATCACTTCCACGCACAGTAGCCATGCATACGTTATAACTGGCATTTGTTTCTTACAGGCTGAGTGCTGTTCACTGTGTTTTCTCTCTAATGGTTTTTTTTCCCTATCCATGATTGAGTAGAGGTGGGCAGCTCTACCTGTGGCAAGTTCAAGCAGATACTACACATATAATGATGCTTATCACAGTTACAACAGGTAGTTAGCTAATTTCCACTGAAACTGAGTCACCAGAGCTCCTGTGGAGTCACTGATGAAGTATTACTGACAGTGTGTGTTCAAAGCACAGGATACCGTACTGCACAATCAAAAGCGCTTGACTAAGTTTGCAGTTTATAGGCATGCACTGCAACAGCATGGTAGTGGTCTGGCAGGCAACTGCGGGACTGGGGCTGTCCTATGCCAGCCCTCACCCTGTGCCCTCTGCTGTCCTGGGGGTACCCATCTCTGGTAGGCAGCATTGTGCCCTCAGGGCTGGTTTGCTTTGGCCCCAGACTAAACTCTGGCTTCCAGACATTGAAAGAAAGACGCTACCAGTGTTAAAATGTGCAGTAACATTTTATGTCAAGTAATGTACATCTTCTTGGCATCCAGTAGACTCAGTATGGCAGGAATGTGCTCACCTGCTCCCAGCATCCCCACTCACTGTCTGTTCCCTCTCCTGTGGAAGAATGGGGGAATGGGGAGGGAACTGCACTCTTTCCTGTTGCCTATGCTGGGCAATGTAGCACCAGGCTAGATTTGCTGTAAGGTTGGGACTTCCTGTTCTGCACAGATTGCTTTGAACATTCACTGCTCTGTCATGTGGGCAACCCCTGATATACAACATGCCATCCCAAACATGTACAAATCCAGCTGGAGAACAGAATAATTTTCACTGCCAATAGTACACACGTTGCAACTTGCATTCCTACCATAGTCCTCCTTTCCGACTGTCCGTGTTATCCTCAAACTGGAAAGAACAAAGGTAGCATGCAAGGATCTTCGCAGATGTGGCCATCATAACTACCCACACAGTTCCAGGGGAAATCCACATAATGATGCACATTGTCACATTATGTGACATCTATTAAGATGCAAAAGCCAGGGAAGACCACCCATGAAGTAATTCTCCTTGCCTTGGTAGCCACCATTGAAGGGTATAGTGTTCACGGCCCTAGCCCTAAGGAACACTCAGCCTAGGGCTGCAACCATTTGCAGGCATGAATAATGTGAATCAATGGGACTCCCCTGAAAGGTCTGTACATGTGTGTGCAATTATTTTCCCACAGCTCTCCAGAGCTTGGAGCTAAAATGTAGGTGAGGAGCAATACCCTTTGGGCTAAGCTTGCCCAAATCAGCAAGGCAAACAAGTGCATTGCTGCTCAGCCCAGTGAGCTGTGCCTCCCAGAAGACCAGCCCCGGAGGTCGAGCAGATTGAGCCAGCTGATATTCACCTGCTCCCCAAATGAGACAGCAAGAAGCAGAGAGAAAACAAATGGGAGCCCATCGCTGTTGAACTGATGTTATCTGCAGGCAGCTGTGCCTTTTGTGCAAGGAGCACACAGTGCCACAATTTGCAAATGTCACTGATGAATTGCTGCTGTCTGTGCAGCGCATTGTGAAGAACTGTCTGCTCTTAATTACCAGGACTTTGGCTTTTTGTAGCAGCAATGCAGTAACGTCATCTAGTAATGAGTAAACCTAGTCCACAGGAAAATTAACTTCACATTAAACAAATCCTTCCCTACCTTTTTCACATACTAGCATATGGAGGAAAAATTGTATGGTGATTGCAGTTTTCACCTCAGACTCTTTTAATCTGAAGCTGATATGCATGGAGTGTGTGAGTATCATTAGAGATCGAAAAATAAAAGTAAGGATTCAACAGTACATTTGAAGATACTAGAACAGAGGTTCTGTTGCAGATCATCACAGGATGATGGTCAGCCCTGGGAACAAAGCAAAGAAGTGACCTAGGGACTTAAGACTTATATTTCAAAGAGAGTTAAGTAGCTGAACACACTTCTGGAGGTGAGCCACAAAACCTAGCTGCCCAATGTGTGTAGCAGTTCCGGTCCCCAACTGGAAAACTCTCATCTTGAACACTGTTCTTCTTCTAAAAAGAACACTTAGTAGTCAGTCATTCTAAAGCACTGATGAATTAGTCTCCATTTTTCACCTCTCACCTTCTTTCCGGGCTGAATACAAGATGCTGGTACTGAGGACGTAACTTGATCTGTTGTATACAGGTAGCCAGTAAGCACAGTGATCCACTTGGTACCCATTTCAAAAACAAATTTTTCCGAAGATTTTGGCTTTGGGCTTGCATTTAATGCCCTTCCACATTGTACAAAGGGAACAATTTCAAATTGTGCAGTGTAAATTATATTGTGTCATAAAATCCAGTAAGTGAGCAGTGAAAAGATGCTGCCTTATGAACTGGCACCAATTACTCTTCTTGTTTAGAACCAGTTCTATTACCACTTCTTCCCCTCTAAACGGCAAGAGAGGGTCCTCATAAATGCTAGGAATGTTTGTTATTCACTGTGCTATCCTCAGCAAATTCTTCACTTAGGTTTTTCTTTTGCTGTGACCAAATAGAGCTGATGTGGCTGGGACACAAGGTGCCAGACAGGAGTCCCTCTTCTGATCAGAACAAGCCGCTAGGTGAACTGCGTTTTTTGACATTCACCACTAAATCAGACCATTTTCACAAGGCACCATATACTCTGTCCTCTGTCCTGTCTGTAGCTTGCGGTGCTTATGCAGGTCTTTTTGCTCTTCCTAATGCTTTGCAGAAGAGTGGCCACTACTTCAAGCTTTTGAGAAGTTGCCTGTCTGTACTTTGAACAGGCTAGCACATAAACATTATGTAAACACCAGGGAGAGCACAGTACAGCCTCAGCCCTTGCTGGTTAGACAGGACACCGAGACAACCAGTAAGCTCAGTATTTTCGTATGTTAACATCACGAAAATTAACCTTGTAATTTCTTGAACTATTGAAACTACTTTAACTACTTTTTTCTCATTTGAAACTGTAGATTGTGCTCCCTTATTCCCTATGATATGCTTGTGATTTTGGCAAACTATCAAGGATTAATTTGACACCTGTGTTTTATGCCCAAGACTGATTTAAGTTTTACTGCACAGTGACTATGGCTCAGACTATCATTTTACACCTGTTTTACATTGGATTGTTTCCACTACCATCCCTGGTGTCTCACCAGCTGTAATATTTTGGCCAAAGAGAAGCTTGTGCTATATTATTATCAAAGGACATTCTTGCATCTCTAGTTCCAACAAGATCAAAATGTATATCCTTACATTAACAGTGTTTCCCAGTGCATCATTTTTTCACCCTTAGCACATTTTGTCTGTGCTTTATATTACATTTTTCAGACAAGGTCCCATGTTGTCTTCCCACCCAAACTTCTGTCCTTGTTTTCTGGGTAGAAGAGCATACTGCTTAGGTACAATCCAGTTTCTCTGATATTTTAGCACCAATCCAACTTTTCACCTTTGGACAAGTTCAAAATCATTCAGAAAAAAAATTGGCATAAACCTACTGAAAAGAAATGTACATGTTTTTATTGAGTTGACTTATATTGAATCTTTTCACAGAAAAATGGAAAAAGTCTAAAATGCAACTACATCAGCCTGAGTGTATGCTGTAAATAAAACTAATGCTTCTATTTAATAAGAAAAAAAGGTGCCAGTAATCCCATGAACATAAATAGACATTTTTATCCTGATACACAGGATTTTTCAAAGTGATACACAGGATTCTTACCCCTATGCCAGTACTTTCTATACATTCCAGACAGGACCAGAATCCTGTTCTAAACGGTAACTACAAAGATGTCTGCCTTGACCATGTCACACTATACCACACTGATGATAATCCAACATCCACTATTAAAAGGGGCATTTTCTATCAGTGTGATCCAACCAGTTCAAACCAGTCTGCATCTCGCCCGGTATCTTTCTCCCCAAAAAGGACAGAAAATGACTGTTGGAGCAGGGTGGGCTGTTCAGTGAGCCAAACCTTCCTCTGTGCATGGCACAACCCAGAGTCAAGGAGCTGCCCCTGTCAGCAACCAGCCCATGAACATGGGCCACAAACTGGGATTCTGCCCCAGTTCAGCCACTCTTTTGTACTCAAAATGCCACAGACTTCTTCAAGTAAATTACCTCAGCTACCTGAAGTTGTGTCAATGACTAAAGGGGCCGTTGTCAGCCACTTCTACGCTGTCTTTTTTCCTACTGCTTTTGTTAATTTGCAAAGTCATCTTAAGAGTATAAAGCACTTACAGATTCCCTACCATTTTTGTCCTTTTGCTGTTTGTCCTACATTCTTCAAATTCCCCTCTCTCATACACCGCATAATCTGCTTCAGCTACTTTCTTCTTTGACCATAACATGATGCATCATGAAGTGAACCACATAACAGTTTTGTGACTGAATTGTGCAAACCCTGCTGACTTCGTTGCAGAAAGCTTTAGTGTCACTGCAGGGATTTACCTTAAAAGAAGATCTGCACCACAGTCCGCAAAAATTCAGTAAACATATACTTGCAGATTTCAAAGTGACATTCAAGTACCGTCCTCCCCAAAAGCAGCATGGGGGGAGGAGGGTGACGGTAAACCTCACTGTATGGGTATCCACCAGTTTTTACTGACTAGCTGGGACCTTCCAGAAAAGGATTACACTCATATTTATTTGTCATTTATTAATGTTAATATCTAACACAGAGTGTCTATACCTTGACCTTGGGAAGGAAGAGGGGTGATGCTCTAAGAGGCCTTTCCTGTGTGAATTCATCTCCACTCCCTGTGTGACTTTTTTTTTTTTTTTTTTCCAAGACAGAAGTATTAATAAAATCTTTTGAGTAGCCCTTCCTGGCAGGGAATTTCACAAGCAGTATCTGGGGCAGTGATTTCACAGGGAGACAGATCCCCAGCACGCTCAGCACGGGTCTGCTGACTTCTGATGTGAGCAGTCTTGTCATTTCTCAAGCAGGTGCAACTCATCGTCATTTCAAACAAACTGCTCCAACTGTACCAACAAACTAGATTTCAGCTTGAGGCCAGCAGCCTGGCAAAACACCACAGTAGGTACATACATACACGCATACATATGTGGATGCTTTCTTCTGTGTTGCTTATTGTGGAGAATAGCTGTTGCATAAACTTTTAACAGCAGCACAGGGACTTACTTCCCCCTCTGGTCTGCGGCACACTTTTCTCCTGTTCTGTGATGTACTTTGACTAATCATTTCTTAGTTCTCTAGGTGCAGACCTTTAAAAACACTAGGAGCTCTCAGTCCCCCTTTTCAATTGCAAACGATTCATTTTTGGTGAAGTGTGGCCTCCCTATTCTTCTGCCAGCCGTTGTGTTTGTGAAAGGACCGTCTCAAATTTCTTGTGCGGCAGCAGCTGTTGCTGGACCGAGGCGGCCTTTTCAGAGCCCTGCCGCAGCCGCTTTTCACTTCTCCTCCTCCTCCTCTCCTTCCTCCCTCCTTTTGTCTCCCCCAAAGCAAGAGCCCCTCTGACCCTTCGCCTCCCTCCAGCCTTCCTCCTTTGTCAGCCGCTGCAGACAAGTTCCACCCTAAATCAAGCATTGTCTCCATCTCCAGAAGCCAGCACGTGCCCACATCCCCCTAATCTTTTAATTTCCCCCCAGGAAAAGGCAGCTGTTAGCGATACACGCAATGCACAGCTGTCAGCTGGGGCCTGCTGCCTGCCCACACCGAACAATGAGGAAAGCAGCGCCGGGGCCGAGGAGAAGTAATATCTACATATATGTGCCTTTGGCAACAGTTGGCAGCACGTGCTCTGAAATGCGGCATTGTCGGAAAACCCACCCCTGCCTTCCCCCACTGCAGCTCCGCACACGTATGAGCTTGAACTTTGGCTGATTTCAGAACAAAACGCTTGGCTTCAAAGGGCAGGACTCCCCGGATAGCTGCATTATACCTTCGCTACTGAAACAATCCCCCGCAAAATTACAGGGTATGAAAAGGACATGCCTCCAGTAGCCTGGCGCGTGGTTCGCGCATTCTCCTCTTTTACACACCAGTCGTTTGAAAGTTTTGTCCTGGAGGGAGAGCAGCGTAAACAATCTGGAGTGGGAGAAAAGACCTATACATCACACTTTTACCTTTTTCCCCGGGTGGTGAGGGGGGACGGCATTTTAATGTAAAGCGGGGATGGCCATGAGTACACGCGGCTGGGCCGGTCAGCTCGCTACATTAATGTGCAAGGGACAATTGCTTCACATCAAGATGAAGAAAAAGGTGGTTATTTAGGACCAGAAAAATGCGAGGCATAATTGCATCTGCGAACGTACACACATTTGCATGCCGAATTTGTACCTGCAACAATGACAAGTGTGCACACAAATGATAAATTGCACAACACCACAGTCATTCGCCAGTGCAGTTGCCGCAAGTGAGCTTGCAAACGTAATAGCTACAGACCCCAATTAGTCATGTAAATGAACTTGCCTCTTCTCATGTACCATGGTACATGTAACTGTACAAAAACCTTACCTCTTTGCTCCACATTAGTGCCTGGCAGAACACAGAGGAGTTTCTTAAGGAAATTCTCTTTGCAAACTCATGTCTTGTGGTGAGGATATGTAAAACCCTTATACATTTAAAACTGTTTCATTTCCTTTTCCCATGTACATTATTTTAAAGTATGCATGCACTCCTCTCACCAGCCTTCTGGCTAATCATTAAATGGGAATTTGATTGATTTCTACATGCACTGGTTCCCAAAGACTAAGCATTTAAAAAGTGACTGTCTCATCTGTTGCTTTTGCAGAGGTCTGTTGCATAGTTTCCTCTCTAAGCAATGGAACAAACAAGCCTCCCTCCCAAACCTGTTCCTGCCCTAATCTTTCTGCAGCCAAGCAGACAATTCTGGGTTTACTTCACCGCTCTCAGTCATTTTACATGATAAGGAACAACTTCTGTGTTATTGGTGGATATTCCCCAGCTTGCTCCCTACACGTGCTTTTACTTGCTTTATCTCACCTGGCCGGTAATTTAGAGGACTTAAAAGATAGACTACACTAAGCGGACCATATGGCATATGGTACACCTGCCCCGTGCTTAGCACCTGCTGAGCACACTGTGGGTGTCAGGCTGCTTGATACAGCACTCCTGGCCAGAGGGCAAAAACATTTCCACGCATTTGCATGCTGGGCAGAGGCCACGTGCCTGGGCTGTGTGTGGATCTGACACAGCAGCCTGTCAGTGCTTTCAAGATTAGCAAATCTGTAGAAAGCAATGGATTTAACCAACAAAGGAGATGCCGCATTGCCGAGACCTACACACATACAGACACCTCCAGGATCCTAATAACCTTGTAGTGATGAACCAGCATCTTTGATAAATGGTAGCTTGCTCTGGGTGGGGGATGTCAGCAATAATCGTGTGGATGCAGTCAGAGTTTTCCTAAAGTACTCAGAGAAATCACAAAGGGATGTGTTTTGCTATCAGTTAGGCAAATACAAATGCCATCCTGACTTACCCCATGCAGAGCCCCCAAGGGCACAGGAGGCAACATGCAGTGAAAAACAGGTGTCTCAAAATAAAAATAGTAGGCATCAGGTAGAAACAAAATGGATAAAACTTTAACACTCATAAGGGTTTAACAAGCATGTGCCTCAAGAGCGGCTAAGACCTGCCCTTTCATTGCTGGTTCTGCTGGCCCTTGACTCGCTTTCCCCGTGTGCAAATTGGGCCAGGAAGTCTGCATTTTTCATGCAGAGTTCTGTGAGATTCATGGAGGGGGAACAGCATGCAGAAGTATGAAGAGATGCTATCATTTGGTGATTTGTTATCCCTCCTGGTAGCAGCAGCAGCCGCCTTTGACAAAGCAGTCCACGTATCCAGCAAAGGCAGGAGACTTCTTAGCGGCCCATGTGGAAGCTGTGGCCTCTAACACTGAGCAGCTGGACAAACACAAAAAATGGAGCAGCCAGAAGGATTTGTCTCTCTCACATTGCTCAGGGAGGAAAATTTATCAAGCATGTGATTGCCAAGGGGACACTGGGGAGAGACAGGGTGGCAGGGCCCTGGTGGTGTCCTAAGCAGCGACTGGCAGGCTGCAGAGGAGCTCGGTTTTGCACCAAGGACAGAACTGGACCTTGCGCAGGGTTAGCGCTAGCTGCAATGCCACCACCATGGGAGGGGACATCGCAGGGTTTCTCTTTTTCAGGCATTCTCTGACACAAGACTTTGGAATTACCTAGTTTAGAAGATTTCCATTTTCTGATGTGCTGCCTCTCAACAGAACGCCTTGATTAACCTATCTGAAATAAATTTGGCAGTGATCTTTCTGTCCTCATGTTGGAACGTTGCCAAGCGAAGCACAGAGCTATTCTCTTCTTTCACTTGTAGCTGTCTCTCCTATTACTGGAAAGAAAAATGCTCTGGCTGGAAGGAGGCTGTCAGGCTGGCACTGCCTTTATCTTCATTGCTAGAAGCATCCTATCATTGCTTAGGCCTGGGGACACCCTGACCCTGTAACAAGGATGTGTTTTTCCTGGCCTATCTGCAAACCGACCAAGCGCACCAGAGCAAAGCTGGAGCCCCACTGGAGAGGCTGTTCTTCACAGCACCTCCAAGGTTCGCTGTCAGGGGTTCCTCTTTGTGACACGAAACGGATTCCCTTCCCACAGCTTTTAGCCAGCCCTTCAGGCCGGGGAGGCAGGGAAGCAAAGCACGTCCAACTGCGAAGCGGTCGGCATCCCCCCTGTGCGCAGGGCTGGGGTACAGGTGGGCTCCCCTGCCCGCTGCGGTGGAGCCCAGCCGGGAGGTCCTTCTCCGGCCTTGCTCCTCCGTATGGTCATCTGTGGTGAACCGAGCTATCAGCGAGTGCCCCAGGCCCCAGACTAGCCTGAAACTACCCCGGCCCCATCTGTCACCCTATCTGGGGCATCTTTGCCGCATGATTGGCACAGGGCTTGAAAAGGCAGCACAAGACGGGCCATGTGGCAACCCTGCTGATGGGGAGGGGGCGGCGGGGGAGCGGGATGAAATATTGTGACAGGACACTTCAAGCCCCAGCTAATCACAGCTGCTGAGGGCTGAAGAGTGCTATACATCCCCTCGTATCAGGCAGTGCATTCCTGGCAACATTATTAATTCAGAGGAGTCCCTTTAATTTGAAGCAGAGATTAAGACTTTCCCCGGTTGGCCTCACAGCGGCTGTAAAGGCAACAGGCAGGGCTATTGTAAGGCCATTAGGGAAGAACAATAGGACGCTGAAAGGGAGATGCGGGTGAATAGGGGAACGAGAGCTGGCTTGTGCCAGAGGCCGGCTCGGCTCATTACGGGAGCGGCAGATGGAGCGTGGCCGGGTTGCTGGGCAGAGTCGGGGCTGGCAGCTGGCGGCGGCTCCCCCGCACCCCCACCGCAGCCTGCGCCCCGACAGAGAAACAACAGGTGGATGGGGACTGCTGCCCCTAGCAGCAAAAGCAGACAAAAAAAACCAAACCAAAACAAACAAACAAAAAAAGGCTTCCCTTTTTCCCTTCCTGCCTCGCCCTCCCCGCGGCACTTTCTCAGGCACCCCAGAACTCTGCTGAGCAGAAATGCCGAGGGCATCAGCACGGTGTGGAAAGCGCACTCCCGTTTCCTGCCGTGGTCTTGCCGGTCTACGCAGGCATCGCATCCTTCTCAACGGGGATGAACGACTGCAGAAACCTGGTAGCTGTGCAGGAGGTGGTGTTTTGGAGTCAGATTATTGGACACGGTTAGGCACCTAACTGATGCATCTAACTCCTCACTGGATTTTTAAAAGTGACTGGCTTTACTGGCTTCAGAGGAAATTCCCTGTCTTATACTAACCAAAGTTTTTCTTTTCCTTTATGTGCTTGAACTCTTACCTGAGGGGAGTGGCTAAGACACAGGCGAAAGTCCAGCCTTGCAGGCTACCAGGTGCTGTGGCATGCATCATCCCCCAGCAAACCGACCTCTGCGGCTCCCCAGCAGCCCCCACCACCCAGCCCCCTCAGCTCCCTCTCCTCCTGGGGAGCAGGAGGGCAGCACGGACAAGAGTTCTGCTTAAGAAGCAGCCTTGGAAAGCCTCACAGAGCAGTATTTTTTTTCTCAACTGAGTTGGTGAAAAAGTAGTTTTCTTCTTCCAGTTCTGCCATTACTTCAACTCCCAGAGCTTGTGAAGTAATGGTTCTGGCAACTGGGGCTGCTGGCTTGGGGCACTGACAGCTGCCAGGAGAGGTACGTACTGTTCCCCTTCCCCACATGTGGCACAGGGGCAGCTGGATGGAGAAACCTGTTTGAATTTGACAGTCATTCCCTTGACACTCTGGGGAAAGTCAGCCAGAAGATGTTGCTGGATGTCCCAACAGAAGTCATAATTTTTTTAGGCAGGTGTTGTTTTAAGGTTGGATTTCTCAAAGTCATCTGCAATGCTTTTGTGCAGTTCAAAGTTGCTGCTTTGGAAGAGAAACTCCCATGACCTGAAGTGAGCATGTGGCTGAGCAACTTGGCATGGTCCCAAGTGAGTGCAGGACACCCAGACCAGGCACTCCGCATTTAACAAGCTGACGTCCCCTTGTCTTTATGGTCTATGTTCCCTTCCAGTTCATGGTCATGCATGTAATTGCTGATCAAACAGCAACAGCAATTGCTTCCATGGAAAAATAATTTTAGGAAACTGGGGAGAGTATTTTTAGTTACAGAGGTGGAAACAAGGAGAAGGAGCCAGCACCCTGTGATCAGGCACTCTTTGGACCACTCACTCTCCACAAAATGTTCTTTGGGAGCAGTGGGGTTATTAAAGGTGACAGCTGCAACACAGCATGCAGAAAAAGGTCTCAATATTCAAAGGAACACTGCTTAGGCCGCCTTCTTCAAACATCTTTTCCTTCTCTGCACTGTAGCACTTGCATCTTATTTTCTTTCATCTTACCGGCATTTTTTATTCATACCTTATTTAAAATTATCACAATAGATGATCTTAAGTTTATTGAGGGTGCAACTCTATTTTCCATACAAAGAATGCATTGGAAGTGATTATGGAAATTAATTTGATTCCTTTTATTTTTGCCACTGCTGAACTGTTTTTACTTTAACTTCTTATGGGTCCAACGAAGATCAGTCCAGTCCTCCAGCGCAGAGTGCTCACTTCCAAGCAGCTGCAGATGCACAACTGGTAGTGAGCTGTTGGAATGTGGCATGACATGGCTAGTGGCAAAAACAGTGAGAGTAGGGACTTAAACTGGTTTTGCCATTGAAGATACCACAGCTGAATGAGGCTCACTGACAGGATAAGTCATAAACACCATGTGAAGTCTGAACTCAGATACCAGCGATGAAGCACATCTCTGAGTTAGATAAATTTGTAGAGATAGAGGGATGGTCAGCTCTAACCTTCCACTTTGAAACACAATTATTCTTCACCCGTAGAAGCAGACAATGGAGAGACTTAATGCTCAAATATAAACTGAGAACTGAGAGACCTGATCATGCACAAAGTTGTTGACAGCCATGGTACCTCTTCCAAGGAAAGACAAATAATCCTTTCTAGTTATCTAGGCAGAAGCAGCTGATCATTCAGCTCATCCTCAGTTACCACAGTAATTAAAAAAGTGTAAATACCTGTGCAAACAGGCAGATTTAATTCCAGAATCAGATGCAGTGTGGGAAAGTACAGCAAAGCTTTCATACACATATCTGCAGAGGGTTTGCCCTGTACCAAGACCAGAGGCATTCGCCTGTCCTAGTGGTTTTGAAATGTGCTGCTTAGCATTTGCAAAGCCTGACAGAAAACTGAGAGGAAAAAAAAACATAAGAGCAGTAAGAAGTCTTGCTCTGCAACCAGCTAACACTCCAGACACGGGGACTGCCATTTTCTGCATGAAACACAGTTTGTGCAAGGAAGGATGTAGCTGTCAAAGGGAGATAAACCTGCTCCAGAAAGCTGGGTAATTTAACAAGTGGAGAATCAGAAATTGTCACAGTCTTCACAGGGGACTTTTTGACTCCACATTTGCAGCAATCCACTTGGTTGGTTTCAGGCACTTTTGAGAGGGATCCCTGAAGGTCTTTCTGTCTCTCTGTTGTGAAACCGGGATGTTTATTGCTGCCCATAGTAACTCAGGGATTCAAACCATCACTGCCAGGAGCTGCAGGCTCCTTAAACTGGCCATTTAGTAACAGCCTTGTACCCACATTCCCCCATCTTCTCATTTCATGTCAACATTAATTCCCTGAATAGCATGATTGGAAGGCCTGAAGGGCAAACACTTTGATTGCCAGCGGAAACTCACAGGGCATGGAGAATAGTGAAGAAATAAATGTCTGGCTCTGACACCATGTTCCCGGTTTGGGGCTCTCTGTCCTTCACTGAGGGCGAGTTCATGATTCCGATGACAGCAGCTTTGCTCTCTGACCCCACAGCAGATTCTCAAATGCCAGCAAACACAAGAGGCAGGGCAAAGTCAAAGCACACACAGGTGGTGTCCATACAGATCCTCTCTCCAAGGAGGAGACATGGCCACAGGGTTATGCTGCTCTTTCGCTAAGCAAATTTTAGCCTGTGAGCTCTGAGGCACTGGCTGCCAAGGATGCAACGCTACAGATATACTGTACAACATCTCTATGGAGATCAAAGGGCAAAAATACTGACAATATAGGAGAGGACCCACATCTCACAGCTCTGCAATTTCTTTTTAAAAACATGGAATAAGGTCAAGGACCACATGCACATGTGTTTGTGCACAGATGTGCACAGCACACCTTAAAAACCCTGAGAAGTGTTTGAGGTCATACTGTTCTCACACCCTGAAAAGCTTCTGTCAAGATTTTATGGTTTGATTCACAGAAATTAAGTTCTACAGAGAACTGCCCACCAAAGTAGCCATGGTCTTATGTGCCAATTAAATGTTCCTACAGTCAAATCCCTGTTTGCAGCCTTCATTTGTGCATGTAAATGATTTGCACGTGCAACTCTGGGAGCAGTGGCTGCAAATGAAGGCAGACCTTTCACATATACTCTTCTTGTTTATGGGACTTTGTGTTCATTTTTGAAAATACAGTCCTAGGTCACTGCACTGAAGGAGATCAGCCACTGCACATGTTTTTAAAATGTGTTTTGTCAAAAAGGTTACCTTGACCCACTGTGGTCGCTAATAAGGCAACAAGATCAATGTAAGTGTCAGTGCTGTAGTGCTTTTTCATGAGGCTGTTCACAGGGCAAATAAGGTCCACTTCATTTCTTTCTGTGGTAATTAGACCATAAAGCCAGAAATACAACCTTACTATGCAAAACCTCTTTTGAGACAGTTGTTGCTATTCCTTTGTTTTTCAACCCTTTTAAGTGAGATAGCTAAAAGAAAAGGAGATATATATATATTCTGACCCTAGTTTCCAAATGGTAAGTCGTATTCCTATCATCTTCTTGGAGCACAAGTCACACATACCCTCAGCCCATTTCCAAGATTAGTAGATGACCCGTTTCCAAGAAAGTAAGTTCCTATAAACCTACACAGTTTGCAGTAAGCAAGCCTTATTCTAAAGGATACGTACTTAGACTTTTTTGCAGGACAATCTGTGGATCTCAACAGGAAGTACCATGCATTTATTCCTCCACAGTTGAGAACAGGGTATGGCCCATAATCCTAGTGCAATTTGCATGTAGCAGTACATTTTCAAAAAGGTTTCCACATGTGCATTTGAAGAGAATAACTGCATGCACACTCGTGCCTTTTTGCAACATGTGCAAATACCTGCAGGCGATCTTTAAATAATCTCATATCTGTAAATATGCATGTGTGTGCAGTCATAAAATCAGCTTGTGCACCTGCACTCTAGTGAACATCACAGTACAGCTAATGAAGATTCCTTGCAAAACACTTTTTGTGCAGGCGAAAGTTTTATGCTGGTAAGGCCCTGAGAAGTTGATTGACCACCTGTCCGGGTTTGTTGGAGAACACTTGCTGAACTGTCAGTTTACAATTCGTACCTCTTTTTCAATTAGAGTATATTTGGTACACTCAAGAGCTAGTAAGAGCATACTCAAGCGTAAGAGATCTTTGCCTGCACAAAGCTCCTTGAAAACGCTTCTGTTTTCCTCCCTGACGCTGTTCCAGCCTGTTTTCCCCAAGCAGGGGTGAGCCAGGAGGACTAGTGCCTCCCCTCTCCAGCAACCTGGTTTGGTAAGCCTTGGGTGGGCACAAGGACCACATGCAAACAAGTGCAGTTCAATACAAAGCTAAAAAGACCTTCACAGTGGGCAAAGTGGCAGCTTTACAGTTAATACCCCAGAACTGCAACAGGGTGTTACTGTAGCTATTGAGGGATTAACTGCCAAATTCCCGTTTACAAACAGCTCCCCAGCACATGGTAATCATGCATGCAACTTACCCAGTGGGTTCAGCACCTACTGCACAATGCCAGGGTGCTACACTGAGAAGGCTTTAAAGCAGAAAACAAATACTCAGAGACAGTTCTTTGTAAGCTGGATTCTGGCTCTTGCAATGCATTTTGTGCCTGATAAGTCAGCACTGGAAACAATTATTGGGAAGTGAATAATGATGGCCCTACTGCCACAGCACCCCGAGCTGCAGAGTTTTTGTGGCCAGTACCTTCTGTAATTGCAGAGGGTTGTTTTGCAGAGAGCATGTTACAAAACAAGCACCAGCTTCCTTGGGTGCCTGCAGAAAGGGAAACCAAGATTTATTTTCTTCCTTTCATGATCATCAGCAGACACTGTTTTCACAGGGATCTCAAGTAAAGGGACAAACAACGGTGTAAATTGTGCAATTTTCACAGTATTCCTTCTGTTGTTTCCCTCAGCTGCCCAAAGCCCCTTTTGCTCTAAAGAGAAAGCAGCAACACAGGACAGTTTGTACATAAACAGAGCTGTGCGGTGTTAGATGAGCAAAAGCCGAGCTGGATTTCATAACTAGATGCCATCCTAGTCATCAGTTAGTGTGGGAGGTGCAAAGCTGTTTTCTCTCTGGAAATATTGCTGCTGTTGGGAGTTTATTTATAAGCACTTTGTACCAACGTGTAAGAAGCTGCTCTTAGAAAGAACTGTTACTGTCCTCTAGCTATCAGGATACTGTCCTAACTTAACTTCCTCACCCTCGCCCCAGCCCCTACCACCAGCACACCACCCTCCTTCCTTGGCCTGGAGGGGTTTTTGGCATTGACCCAGTGAAAGCCTATTTAAGACTTCACCAGAGTAAAAGAGTAAAAAGGAGTGGTGTAACTCTCTACAAGCCAACAGGTAAATTGAGCTCCAAACTTTTTCCAAATTAGTGGAGACTAATAAATGTAAAAGTGATTTCTCAGGGTCCTTCACAAATGCTGAATGCACTCAATATGGTTAAGTGATAAACAACAATGTTGGAGAGTTTGCATTTGGTCTGCTGTAGCAATAACATGATGTCCTGCCAGCAGCAGCACAGAATGCAATGCTGGGAGAGCAGGAAGCTAGTGGGAAAGAAAAAAAAATGCAAGCCCTGTCCTTTACGCTTTGCTGATGGGGAAAAATAAATAAAGAGCATAACCTTTCACAAAGGGCTGACTCTGGGATCACTCTGAAGGGCTGGGCCATGCACGAGGCAGTAAAGCAAGAGGAAAAAGCACGAGAGGTGTCTTTCTCAAGCGCTGCACAGAAAATAGCCCTTCAGCAAAATGGGCACCAGTGCCTTATCTTTCCCTTACTAATCCTGCCACATAGATCTGATATCATAATCCTTTCCCTACTTTTCTGTTCATCCTGTCCCCACTATCCAATCTATAATTAAAGTATATTGGCCAAAAGGAAGGGAAACTGGATTTGTACTAAAGAGCCCACTAGCAATATAAGCAGGCTCAGATTTCCTAGAAGGTGTAGCACCTTTCCCCTCTGTGAAGTTGTTTCTGCTTTATGTCAGTAAAAGCAAGAGTGGAAGCAAGCATGACAAGTCAGTGCCAAGTCTGGGCTTTTCTATTTTTAAACGATTTCTTTTGAGTGACCAACTGGTTTATGGTTAATTCCCTGCACCCAGAGGTCAAGGATAAGTGAAAAAAGTTGCTACGTGGCTTGCATGAGCCCATGGGACTGTAGGAAAAGGAGGAGGGGGAGAAGGGAGGTGGGCAGTGCCTGGCAGGAGAGGAGCAGCACCACTGGGCTGCAGATGTGCAAAGCACTTCTCAGTAGTACTCCTACGGGCAGATGGCACCTCGGACAGCCTCACAGGGGATGTGAGGATCTTGGAAAGGAGAGATGCCAGCATCAGTTTCACACTTCCCTGCAGGCCAACAGTGCAATGCCTGAATCAGTAACTTTTTACGCTGTGGTAGGAGAAAAGTTTTTCCCTGGGGTCACTCCAAAGCAGCGGTGCTGTTTCTCAGCACTGCTCTCAAGACGTTGGGAATTTTGTCCTGTGAATCTGCATAGTCATGCACTCACTGCATTTGAGTAAACATTGTTCTTTTCTTACTTGGATTAGCTCTGCTCACTGAAACCACATCCACTTTTTATGCTGGCTGTTTATAGTGCAAACTAACCCAGAGATGTTTAAAAAAAACTTTGAGGCCCTTTATGCAGTAGCCTGCTAGTTATTTTCTCCTTCCCCATTCCTATAGGAATGGATGATAATGTCATGTAAGGAACTAACACAGAACTTTGCTTTTCCTTCTTGTCTTTCTTCTCTGACCCTCTTTAGCTCATGGCATCTCTGCTTACATTTCCTAATGCCTATGTTACTGTAGCATCCAGCTACCGCCCTCTCTCAAAATGGCCATAATAGCTCTCCCTCCCTTTTCTACTAGCAACTGCATTCATGCTTCACCCTAGCACTTCTGGTGTAGCATGTACCTCTCTTTGCGTGCAGTGAACCCATTTGAACGTGCATATGCTATCACCACCTCTTGTGCTCGCAGGGTGGTTGTGAATAGACCATCGAGGCCTGCCGGGGCAGCAAGGGTGTACAGGAACAGTGATGCTTCCTTGCAAGCTGACAGCCAGGTGCTCTGTCACCATCCTCTGTGGGCTGCCATTCACACTCACTCAAAGTGACTTCAAGATCAGGGACATCCTCACCTCCTGATACAGTTCCAGATTTGCACACCATAAGCGATCATACAAGGTGAGAGAAGTCCAGCACCCAGAGGTAGCAGCCAGGTGTTAACAGTCAGTGAGACAGTGGCACTAGAAGTGCCGTAAGATTTGTTCTCTTCTGTAGTAAAGAACTTACCAATTTAATTTTGCTACCCAACGGGGTTTTCATGACCTGTAAGAAGACATATGTTTAAGTGGCAGATGTTCTTGTGTCTCTTCAGGTGGGCATGGCTCGGTGAGTCTTTCTTGGCTCAGAGAGCAGGTGAACTGGTTTGCTTTTCTGTCACTTAAAAACATGCCTTAAGTGTACAAAATTTAAGTTTTAACAATGATCTGTTCCTCAGCAACAGCCAAAAATGCCTTAAGATAAAACTCCTGCCAGAAAAAGTCGGCACATTGCTATTTACCAGACTTATCAAAGGACAAGTTGTACACATAACAGATGCTACACTGCCTCCATAAATAGTCAGGTAACAGCTGTGGAGACCACAGGAATGGTTGCATGAGGGAAAAATCAGCCTTTGTCCCAGGCCTCGTGGAGGAGAGCTTGCTAATGTTTTTTCACATGTATCCACGGAGTTCATGTATGGATGAGAGGCGTGCACCTTCTGTGTAGCTGGGTATGTGGCACAGACCGTGTTAGCAATCTTTGCACTAGGTCACTTGTAAAGGCGGATCTCTGGGGTAATAGAAACTGTGAGTAGGTGACATGGTGTACATTGGTATTTTGCCCTTAATCTAATTAATGGAGTTATATATATAGGTTAAAGGAAGAATTGCACCTACAAACAACTGAATGTGAGGTGGGGGGTAACACGAATGAGCCAGCAGTGTGTCTTGTTACCTACCCTGCAAGTATCGTCACTCAGTCTACGCCACGAAAAGACGCACCAGGCTGCAGTGCCTTCACATTCTCTTTGCCCCAGCAGTTTCTTGTTTCCTGTACAGTAATGGGATTGCAGAAAAATCACTACTTCCCACAGCAGTTGTAGTATCCCTTTTCAAAGGCCCTTTGCTTTCTCCTCCAAGTGCTTTTACATGCTTTCACATTGCTCAAGGCTTGCACAACATTGCCAGGATCAGTTCGTTAAAGGCACCAGATCAAAGAAGTTCAATGCTCCTCCTGCAGCAGTATGTAAGATAACCAAGAATCCTGAAAATTAAATCCAGGAAGCAGGCATAGTTTCCACATATAACATTGTTTCCCTGAAATATGTACAGAAATTTTTCAGATTCTACCTCTTCTTCCAGGTTTTTGGCTTGATTTCTAGGGAGCATCAGCAGTTGCCCCAAAATGTAGTAAAACAAACTTAAGGGCAACATGCTCCTTGCAGTGCTGTGGTCTGTTTTGGGGGGCTGACAGACTCCTGCAGAAACAGAACTCATGTCCCCATCCCATACAGACCTATCACATCTCACATACTCACATACCAGGCTTCTGTCGCATAGGTATTTCACTAACACCCTAATGCAAACTACATGCCATCCACTGGTCCCTGGCTGGTCCTTATGCAGGCAGCAAACTGCATGGTAGCTACAGGCTCCACAGAGTAAAAGAGTATGGGTAAGTAAATAAGACATGTATGCATATTGCTCACATTAAAAAAAAGTGACATATTTTTGTGTCTGTGGTGTTTGTTTAAAAAATAAATGTTATATAAAGCATATGATACTTGTAACCCAACTACAGACATAAATACTCCTTAGTCGCCTAAGTGGTCATCACTTGGATCCAGACAACTTGGGGGATTTAAAGGATTTAAAATAACTGACAAAATTTTTGTGATCAATGATACTATGAATCTCAGGTGATACTAGACATTAAAGTAGTTCTGAAGATGCTTTCTTCAGAACTCACAATTATTTTAGTCAGCCTTTACTGCCCTCCACTTCAGAATATAAAATCACAAAAGCAACAAGTACAGTGTCAGGAGGAAGGAAGGGAAATAAGGCTAATAAATTTTACCCAGTCTGAATAATCAGTAAATTGTTAGACATGTGCAGCTGAAACCTCTTCACTTCAAACTTGTACAAGCATCACCACTACAGAACGAAATTACAGCTACCACTGGACTATATTTAGGTTGGTTCACTAAAGTTTGCTTATAGTGGAGTGTTAGTTCCATGTATTTGTGTATCCTTCTCAATGAAATATATTTTGGGAAATCCCCTTGTATAGTAGTGAACTTTATCAAATGGGATGTGTGCTGCTCTGTGACTATCTCAGATTAAATCAGTCTAACTTCCATATATGTTAGATAAAGGCTGTACACTAATTGGAGGCATTGCCTGATGCTGGTAATTGAGATGTGAGAGGAAAGAAAGATCTGTTAGTTTCGACCAAAGCCAGATATGAGGGAATGAATGAATGTTATTGTGTGTTATCTGGCTGACCTGCAAAGATCTTGTTTTGCCTGAAGCTAGGTAAAGCAAAAAATTTAGAATTTCTTAGTCAATGGCTAAAATGAAGTGACGGTCCAGTCTTACCCCATAGATGACTGCCCCACAATAGCCATCTACCTCTAAACTGAAGAGAAAAAGTTAGGCGACTTGTGACAGGTATTCAACTAGGAGCTGGATTGCACTGTGGAAGCATGTTTCTCTTTTGCCAGTACCTAAAGAAGGAGCTCAGAGTAGCTGAGATAAAAGGCACCTTCGCTGGGTGTATCAAGAGAGGTGGAGGGTGTCAAGCTCTGCTGGCACACAGTGAGCCAAACAGACTTTGCAGCAAGGCCAGAGTGCAAAATGTTTAATGATCCAGCCCTTGTTCTGGCACCAAAGAGACCAGAAAACATGAATGGGGATGCTGATATCAGAAGAGTGAAGCTGGTAATACCAGTTTGTGGCAGAAGCTGGGCAATGACTCCCAGCAGTACCCACACCACCCACTCAGGCAAGGAAGTGAATTCCCTCTTCTTTGCACCTTGTTTCTCAAGGCCATGCCAGCAGACTACTTGGCTGAAAGGGAAGTTTTCAGAATCTGTGAATTTTTGAGGTGCATATTAGCAAAATACGCATTTTGCAGTTTGTAAAGATAACCATTTACAGTGGAAACCAAATTGTAAGTTATGCCAGCTCTCTTAATAGAAAGTAGTGGCAGTGTTACCCCAGTCAAAACCAGACAACATTGCTTGTACTCTGAAAGAGATGAGCATAGTAAGTACTACCCTTTATGAAATATAGACCATGACACACCTCTCACCTCAAGCAGTTTGCAAAGAAAGGCTTTGACCTTTCAAGTAAGTGAGCTTGCATTTAACCTCTGTCACTTTGAGCAAGGGGAGCCAGTGGGGTTTGTGAACATGCCAGATGTAGGCAGATACTGTACTAAGATTGGGGTTTAAAGTCCTAATCCTGCAAATACTTCCCTGTGCGTGAAGACACAGTGAAACCAGTGACACTCCTCATACTGCCAGAGCTGAAGAGCTGAACAAAAAGTATGCCTTTGCTGCATGCCAGGGAAGAATAAAGTGCTTTGTAGGTTACCTGCATGTAGCTGCTGATGGACTTTTTGTTGTGCTGATTGAGCTCACTTAATGAAAGTTTGGGTATCTTCACGTAACGCATTTCTTGGCCTCGCAGACTGACCTGTTGATCTGCTTTTTCTGCCAGCAAGTGGCTGTAATAATGTCAGTCTTTCACTACACTGTCTTTCTAAATCCTTTTAATAGTCATTGGATCAAATGGATAACCAAAAGTACACAGTGTGTGGACACTGTTGATTTCTAATCAGCACTATGTTGTGATCCTGAAACACTGTGTACCGTAGCAACTAAGGCTTTGAATGTGTAGCAAACAGAGCATGCGTGTAAGAGCTGCAGGCAAGAGAAACTGGGGTTTGACAGAAGAGACTGCGACAGCCTCCTGAAGAATAGCCCATACTGAATAGAGTATTCACTGGGGACACGGGAGATGCAAGTCTATGCCGCTTTTGTGAATAATCTCTAGACATTCATTTATGTGCTTTGAATAGAAATTCCCCAAGTGGGGATAATACATATGCTTTGGGTCAGAATTTGGTTTTTGCTTGACCTAGAAGGGACATTTTGGGGGTTTTCATTTCTGCAAGAAAAGTAAAATGCAGTTTCACTTTGGGTCCGTCTTGAATCAATCTGGCAGTTTGATAACCAAACCAAAATATCAAATATTCAGACACACCTGCTACTAGAAAAATATTGGTCTCCAGTAGACAGAAAAAAAGTGATAAAAATAACTGCTTTAAGAAAGTTTATTGAATATCTACTTAGATGGCACTACGTTCCCATAAAGTATGTGATTCATTTCTTGTTTATGTTCCTGCACAACATGTGGAATTGGGATGCTTGCTCTTCCCACCAACAGAGTCTCAAGTCCAGGAAGTGAACAGTTAAGCTTCTGCAAAAGAGAACTCTGAGCAGCCATATATGTACCATATTGACTTACAAAGTCTCACTTACTCATTGTGCTCATTCTTCATACTATAATGAAAATAAGACCCACTGTCTCCTTGGATTTTTTCCTCCCAGGTTGTCTTTACTTTTATCTAAACCTGACTTCTAAAGATCACCTTCGCATCCTCAGGGCTGAGCTGGCCTTCTGCAAATGGGCCAACCCGTAGGGACTGACCAACACACTTCTGGAGTTTTTTCCACTCCCTGAGATGCCCATAGACAAAATTCAGGGGATGAAGCCTGGACAACTAACCTGCTCCTAGCTCCAGTGGTAGGCCAGGGTCCTACACCTAGGACTTGTTTTTGTGGTCCACTCAAACGAATGCTGAAGGCTCCCGGTCCGTGTTTCCTTCAGCAGGCTTGCAGCACAGGCAGGACACCTGGAAGAGGAGGTGACTCTAGGTATGACTCAACGCCTGCTAGGGCCATCAGGAGGTTTTCCAAGTTGACTTTAATGGGGATTATGCTTGAAGACACTTGCCCAGAGACTATACTCCCCATAAGCCACCACAGGTGAATCTAGATGGGTGCGTGGGCTCCGAAACCAGCTGGTGGGCAAGTTTCCATCAACACTGAAGGCTAAAGCCCACGGACAGCCGGCATGCGGCACCAGGCTCCCCCCAGCACCTCACTGGACCTCCTCGAGGCAAAGGTCTTCCCGGGGGCTTTCGTCTGTCTCACCTGCAACTGCCGCTGTGCCGGCAGGACAGGGACGATGGGGCTGCGTCCTGCGTGCAGGCAGCCGGGCAAGGAGCTGCTTCGCAGTCCCTTGCATGAGTGTGCAGCAGCCGGGCTGGTGGGTGCAAAGGACAGCCTTCACCCCCTCCTCCCGCAGTGGGCACCCGCCCCTCCACTGGCATTAAAAAGAGCTGCAAAGAGGTCAGATGCGTCATGCTCTGTGGGTTACAAGTAAAGGTACTAATTAATGCTTGGGATATGTGCAAGATCTTGAATTTAGCAGACGGCACACTCGCAACAGGGCTACTCCTGCTGCAAACAGACTCTAAAGAGGAGAAATCGAGTGTCTGTTGGTGACGTCCTTGGTGGACGTCCGGCTGGCCTCATCCTCAAGCCGCTCTAGTAGCACTGTGACATCCTTTGCACAAAGTGGAAGCCCTGCCCTTACATGTGCTGGAAAGGGCAGCACTGAGCATTTGTGTGGGATGCTGAGAGGCTTTCTAAGCTACCAGGAGGACTGGGGCAGCGTGAGGAGCTGAAGGAGGAAAAGAGGAATACACAAATGGCTCTGAAGCTTGCCTGGCACTCCCTCGCATGCAGCTGTGGTGCCCTGACAGCCTCAGGCTGGCCCAGCAGTGCCGCAGGGATGAAGCAGGGGGCATGCGGTGGGTGCCCCAACCCTGGCTGCTGCACAGGTAGCTGGGACCTTCTGCAAATAAGGCTCTATTCCTGTCGCGTTGGGCCCTTGCTCACCTTGTTTTGCGTCCTCACTTGACACAAACCCTTTGCAGCCACTTTCCAAAACCTGCTGTAAAGATATTATTAGCAGCAAGTAGACTTAAATCTCTTTAAGGAGTGTGCAATGCCAGGCTGGCCAAGCCTGAGGGTCTGGGGTGGCTGGCACTGGCTGGGGACCCTGGGCAGGACTTGGTGCGAGGAAGCCCTCTCGATGGGGCTGACATCGGCGCCCACACGGCTGACACCGGCTGACTTGTCTCCGTGCAGCCTTTGGGCCAGCGGGCACACTTGCATGCCCAGGTCCCTGGGCCAGCCCGGCCCCAGCACTGCCAGCCGCTGCAGGCTGCGTCCAAAAACTGTTTGCACCAGTGTCCTATGGAGCAATGTTTCACAGCCACAAGTCTGGCTGCAGTGCACACACAGTGACACATCCTCCTGAATACAGTTCGAAGCAGGGGCGAGGATTCAGGACTTCTTCTTTGTCCTGGTTTCAGCTGGGATGTAGTTAGCTGTCTTCCTAGTAGCTGGTACAGTGCTATGTTTTGAGTTCAGTATGTGAAGAATGTTGATAACACTGATGTTTTCAGTTGTTGCTCAGTAGTGTTTAGACTAGAGTCAAGGATTTTTCAGCTTCTCATGCCCAGCCAGGGCACCTGACCCAAACTGGCCAACAGTGTATTCCATACCATGTGACGTCCCATCTAGTTTAGGAACTGGGAAGTTGGGGGCAGGGTTTTTCGCTGCTCAGGGACTGGCTGGGTGTCGGTCGGCGGGTGGTGAGCAATTGCCCTGCACATCATTTGTACATTTCAGTCCTTTTATTACTACTGTTGTCATTTTATTAGTGTTATCATTATCATTATTAGTCTCTTCTTTTCTGTTCTATTAAATCGTTCTTATCTCAACCCAGGAGTTTTACTTCTTTTCCTGATTTTCTCCCCCATCCCACTGGATGGGGGGGAGTGAGTGAGCGGCTGCGTGGTGCTTAGTTGCTGGCTGGGGTTAAACCACGACATTCTTTTTTAAAAAAAAAATAATAATTTTACTTTCTGTCTGCAAAGTAAGATGGTGTCAGTGAAATCTAGGCACCAAGTGTATCTCTGCTGGAAATATCAGGTTACACTCTGGGTTCTGGTGGATGCTTGTTTGAAATACAAGCTATGGGAGGTATTGTTTACAACTAAGACCAAGGAAATCACAAAGCAAGATAAGACTGATAGGAGATACAGTTACCTTCACGAAAGCAAATTTGTCAAAGAGATGAGGAAAGTTTGTGTCCTGACACTTCCAATACAAAAAGAAAATGGTTGGAAAATATTTACTACGCATCTCTGGCTCAAATGGCCTCTGGACACAAATGAGTGCGGACCTGCATATGTGCGTTACTGTTGAGGCATTCGGCCATCACATCTCAGACACCCATTTGAAGGGAAAGTTCCTCAGGAAAAGCAGCCAGGGCTGAAATAACAACATCAAGGAGAAGAACCTGGCAGGTCTCCATAAAGCTTGCCTCAGCTTACCACTTGTTCCAAGATGCCAGCCCAAGGAATGATTGCGGGAATGCTGAGGACACGTGGTCCAAACAGAGCTGCCGCCACTGACTCCCTGGCCAAAGGATGAAAAGAATAACTGACCTACCAGTCCGGCTTTGCTCTAATATATATTTATGCTCAGCTTTGGGGATGGGAGTCAGCTAAATAATTGCAGATCTTGTTTACACATTGTTCTGTTCATGTGACTGCCTGGATCCAGCCCTTTTACTCCTGAAAATGAATGGACCACTCTGCTCTCACTGCAGTGTCTGCCATCAAGGTGCATGCCTGCCTGTGCAAGAGGCTGTGCTGCTGCTGCTGCTGCTGCTGCTGCTGCACAGAGGGGTCCTCAGCAGGGCTGGCTTTGGGGAAGCTCCCCTGGGGTGATGGAGCAGGTCTGCACTCCCCAGCAGCCCGCCTGCTCAGAGAAGCCAGCCTGCATGTGGAAACGTGCTCCTACTTGTTCCACAGAAAATCCCAGCAGGAAGCAGGAAAAAGGAGGGAGCCTCCTCCGGAGTATCGCTTTCCACATCCCACACTTTTTCACCTCTGACCCAAAGATGGGTCAGCTCTGACACAACAGTGAGACAGAAAAACCAGTTCAACATTACACCAGAAATCCTTCCTTTGGCCCCCACTTCTGCATGCTTACAACTTGCAGAGAATCAACTTTATGTCTGTGCACCACTTTAAGGACAATTAAACAAGTTTTTTAAAGAGTTAAGCACAATGCAAATCGCAAATTGACTTCTACTGGCCACCTGAACAAAGTAAATCTCACTCTTAAGACACAATCCTTTATTTTCTTATACACCTCACAGCCTCAGCATTACAATATTACTCATATTCCTGCATAGGCTGAAGCTGTATAAAGTAGGACGCAGAAAGCATAGGCCAGAACTGCAAAGAAATCTGTTTTCTGACACTCCTGCCAGCAGGGATTTTCTCATGTGCCTGCCAGCATGCAAGCACCATCATGTCATACTTCTGTATGTGCCATTCTCACTCTTAGGATTATGAGCAGGGAGAGAAAAAAGACCCTAAACAGTGCTGGAAAACTGGAAATCAAAACTGCGGAGTTTCCAGCATGACATACTACTCTAAAAACCTGAACGACTTTTTGATCACAAGGAAATGGGAGCATATTTGGAAATATGGGAGTGAGGGATCATACAAGGATATAGGCTGAACTTCTGTAGCTTACTATAAACCAAACAGCAGACAAATCCATAGACATGCAGCAGCAGTGAGCAAAATGCAGTAACCTGTCATGGAGGAAAAACATTAAATCCGTGATTTTGCTGTGGTTTTGCTCTCCCATACAGATATGTTCTTCACCGAACTGGGCAGATTGTATTTTACTGTCAGTGAAGCTTGTTGTAAGTTTAACAGTTTGCCCTGTTCATGAATTGGACTTACCTTCTTGCAACATCTTAATTCAGAAGCATTTGTAAAGGATTCATGTGACCAAGCATTAGCCTTTCATTGGCTCACAGACTATTTACATCAACTATTTACTATGGCAACAAATAGTCACCTCAAACACGTGGGCTGTCTTTATTCCATGATTACATGATTGCTAATTTTTAAAGAAGAGGAACACAGCCATAGAGAATAACGCAGCACCTAACCAAGGAGTCATGGACTCAGGAAGAGCACTGCAAGACACCTATCTGTCTGGCTGACATTTAAGAACTTCAGATATTTTTGTGAACTTTGTCAAAATACTTATGGACAAATAATACATCTGTGAGTTTATTCACAAGAATATTTACAAATCACTTTTTGTGATTTGGCCAGTTCTATCCCAGCTGGGTACGTCTTGCTGCTGAAAAAGTGAATAATCTGAGCTCTGTTGTCGCCAATTACCTAGAAATAAGTGCAGATCAGTACAATTCGGTCTAGTGTTTTTATGAGCCAAAAAAACCCCTGCTGTAATGGAACGGTATGGTTCAAGAAGGCAGTGTGCGTTTTCCCACAGAAGGCAATGCACAGAGCAGCTTACTGAGCGCATCTTGGGAGCAACCAGTCTGTAGCATGTAACATGAACGTCACTGCACTGTCTGGGTCTGACAGCATCCATGAAACTTTAGAGGCATTTAGGAGTAAGGCATGCTTTTCTGCATTGTGTGAGGAGAAAGAGAAAGAAAGGTGGAGTCGTGGCATTGCCAAAGCTCTGTGTCTGCATTTGCAGGGGCTCTGCCAAGTAAGCGGGTCCTGGAGCCAGACAAGCATTGGCAGGAGCCGGCATTGGGGGACAATGGCAAGGCAGGGAGGAGAAAGCCCTGACCAAAACAGTGTCAAGTGAATGTGTGCTTCATGTAAAGCCAAGATGTCTTTAATCAGGCAGGAATGCTGAAGGCACAAACAGCTTTTAATGGGTTTCACACACGTGCAATGGCTGCAGTGGGATGCAGGAGCAGGGTGCGGTGCTCTCTGCACATCTGCAGACCAGGCACTGCAGGCTCCTCACCAGAAACGCTCCCCCATCACCCAGCGGGCGAGGGCAGCATACTCCAGGAGAAGCGTATCCTTCATGAATATCATTTTTGGAAATCATTTTTCAAATGTTTGGCCAGCTACTCCTATGAGCAGGCTCACCTTAACATACTTAGGGACACTGAGGGCTGATACGTATTTCTCTGGCCTTAAACCTGTCCTTACGAGCCAGCTGGGAACTAAGATGTGAAAGGGTGTATTAACTCTGGCAGCCGCAGGAGATCAGTGAAGCAGGATGTGATCTAACGATGCCTTCCTCCTCCCTCTGTTCTGAGTGGCGATCAGGCAGCTTAGTCTCCCTTGAAGATCAAGGCCCAGAAATAAGCACAGCCTGAGAGCACCTGCAGAATAGGAAGGAGTCACGGGATAGTTTTGGTTGGAAGAGACGGCTGGAAGCCATCCAGCCCACCCTCCTCAAAACAGGGCTAACTAACTCCAGAGTGAGACCAGGACCGTTTTCTGTCAAGCTTTGAGTATCTCCAGGGATGGGGACACCCAGCCTGCCCCAGTGTTTGACCCCCTCAGGGAAAAACCGTTTTTCATTATATCTTGTTCCAATTTCCGTCGCTGAAATTTGTGGCAGTTTGCCTCTCATCCTCAGAGCTTGGCTCCCATCTTTACTACAGCCACCCGTTAGGGAGTTGACGACAGCAATAGATCAAGCGCTCCAGCCCCCTCAACGCCTGGACTCACTCCAAGTTATCGGTATCTTTCGTGTGCCGGACACAGGACTCCAGCTGCAGCCTCACCAGCGCTGAGGAGAGAGAAAAAAAGATCATGTCCCTCGATGCAGACCAGGGCGCATTTTGCTTGCTGGCTGGCACACTCAATGTGCCGGCCACCAGGACCCTCACTGCCTTTTCTGCACAGATGCTGCTTTGGCCGGGCAGGCCCCCAGCGCATACTGTTGCATGGGGTTATTCCATCCTAAATGACAGATTTTATGTTTATTGCCATCAGGGGTATCCTGTTAGCTCCGGCTTGCTCAGGGGACCCTGAGTGGCAGCGCTGCCCTCCTAGGTAAAGACCACTCCTCAACAGTCCATCCTCAGACTCGGTCAAGATGCTCTCGTCCCAGCATCCAGCATGTTGCCAAGACTGGGACAAATGGCCAAATCCTTGAATTGTGGAAATCAGACTAGCTACGCTTACCCAGCTGGCTTTGCATGATACTTTAATACATAGTGACTGTGGACCTAGCCCCTCCTTTGAAGGCAAAGGAGATGGGAATTTTTTAATAATAAAGTTACTTTTCTCACTTAAAAGAAATGCTTTATGGAGTCCTTTCCTAAATAGGCGCCCGGGGGGGTTCCCAAGTGAACACTTTCAGATCCATTTCTGGTAAGTTCACACTGCTTTCAGCTTTCATTGTTTTATTATTTATGCAGTTTTTACTAGTAAACAATTCCTAGAAAATATTTGTTGTCAGTTTTATAAATTGACTTCATACTCTCTGAGGATTTTCGCTACACACAGAATTAAAATCTTCCTTTAAAAGTTCTCCCTAGTAAAATGCAAATTAATTGTTCACCACTCTTCTTTCCTTCAAGGCACAGCATCCCAAGAGCAGAAGTGGGTTTCTGTTGGCTGAGTTCCTTCAGTGTTGCACAGTTAGTTTTATAATCTCTCATTTTTTAGCAATTAGTTTCTCTTTAGCTGTGCCCTCATGATTTCAATTTATTTTTACAATGAAATTTTAAAGAAATGTTATAGCTACTGTACACCTGCGCTGTTAGAGGCAGGCATTCTGGATGTAAATTTGGCTTTCTTTTGAAGGTGAAGTGAACCCATAAACAAAATTAATTTCTAACTACACCCAATGGCTTTTTTTTTCACCACAAACTAGTTTAAAACCGTAAGATATCGTGCACCTCGACATGTCAAAAGACAGAACACGAAGTTGTTTTCCTCATTTCTCTTTCCTTAAGATGAAATATTGAATCAATCAGACCCATCCTTAACATAACTGCAGACACACCACTCTCTTCTTTAAGGCAAAAGTTTCAATTCTTTTTCACAGAGTGTAGTTACTGAAAGGTATCAGGCTCTGCAAGCATGCTTTTGCTCTGAAATGCTGTCTCCAGTTTAGCTGATGCAAGGCTTCAAACCCAGAGATTAAAAAATTACAATGAGCTCCAGACCTTGACCTGCAGGGAACATCCACTAAGAAGCCAGTTTTGTAAGAAAGGTCACCTTGCCTTTGGCTTCAGCTTAGATTAAAGAGAATATGGCCAGTGGTTTTGGCGCACAGAACTCAGTTTCTGCAGAAAAGGTTGTGGTGACCCAGGGATTTGTCAGGAATGCTCAGAAAGCCAAAGTCACCCTGGACACAGAAGGTCTCTTCATGGCATCCACACTCTTTTGGCAAGCCAGATACAAGTGTCATTCGCTACAGTTCTTTTCCAAAGAACTAGAGAAAGATATCATATCCAGTTTTTCATAGGAAAAAAAATACAGAAATATCCTTACGAAAACCCAATGGTGGAATTAAAATTACCTACATTTTACTAACACTTGCCAGGACATTGCCCCCTTGCCAGGTCCTGTAAAACATTTGGAGAATGAAGTCTTTTCTGTGTGGGTAAAATATCCCTCTGTACAGAGCTAATAAGTAACACAAGAGCCAGATTCTGGGCAGGGGGCAAGTAATAGTAATAAACTCTGCGAGTCTTTCCAGCATGTCCCAATTTAAAGACATCTAAACAAAGGAGCATCACCTTACAGCCAAGTGGTTCACCCTGGCTGTCGGGCTCCACTGGCCGCCCTTGGCATCCATCGCAGCCTGTGCTCATCCTCAGACCTCACGCTGCATGCAGCACACAGGGTAGGTCTGCACGAGACCTTTCTTTGGTGAAGAGTAAACAGTCCCTAAGTTTATAGATAAATAGCTTCCCAAACTCATTGCTGTTTTATCTTGCAGCGGTCACATCTATTAAAGAGCTTGCAAGCTCTTTGAAGAAAATCATGAGCTGCAATCACATACACAATGGTTACATTTCAGTTTTACGTCTTTTCCCTGTTTCATTTTTAATTTTAGCTGCACTACTGCCATGCCAGCAAAACATGCCTTTGTCTTTTTCAGCCTGCATGACTGTGTGTGTGGGTGAGTGTGCATAGTTGGAGCGACAACCCACATGCTTACAAGATAGATACACTTGTTGGCTAATCATCCTTGCTGAGGAAAGAGAGAGAGGACAGCGGCTGAGGTAACTGTGTGGGAATGCAGAGCACCCGGCACTGGTGCCATGCTGAGTTTCAGTCCCCCACAAATGCCCATTAAGGTAGAAAGGGTAGACCGTGTATGTCTTGGAAGAGTGGTATTCCTTTTCCTACAAAAAGGTGTGTATGGGTCCAGCTGTAGAATCAGAGACCCATTTCCCTACTTGTTCTTTCACACGTTGTGCAGGAAAAACAGCAGATGCCAATGAAGGTGGGTTTTCTTGTTCTGCTTTGTTTTTTGAAGCGAGCTGCACACAATGCTTCCATAAGGGAATCTAGCATTTCAACATTAAGACCTAGGTGATGTCTCTAATAAAATGTACGTAGCAAAAGTAAACACAGAAACAGTTTCCAGGAGGAGTAGTAGCTAAGCAAAGCTGAAGACAACTAAACTGTAAGGTAACATACTGTGACATTTTTTATCCTACCCAATAAACAGGGACATATCTTGGCTACACCATGCCCACACCTTGCAAACGGGTATCCATTTAAGCATAGATACTGGGTGTTTCAGATCCTTCAGCAACATGGACTGCCCTGGCATGATGCTTATAAAGCAGTCTGGAGGTCGCAGTTCTCATTATCATACAAACAGCAGGGAAAGTCAAGGATGGGATAAATCTGGCAGGACTCCAAAGCATCCGTGCAGCCTTCCAAGGGAGACAGTTATGAGATGCAGAATTTAGCTCTCATCTCATCCCATTGAATTAAACAGAGCTACCACCAAGGTAGTTTGGCCCAATGTTTAGAGTTTCCTATTAAAGTTAAGCACAGCATCGCTCCTTTTTCGGCAGCAGGACACTCTCTGTGGATACATAAGGGTGGCAGTTTGCAAAACTGCTTTCAGTGGCTGCTCTTTCTTTCTGAGTTTTCACTCTGTAACAATATCCTGCTATATAAATACATCCATAAACGGAGACCCGATATTTCCTTCAGCTCCTGCAAAATTTAATGTTTCTCCAGTGTCATTGCATGTTCCTGATAACAAGCTGCACCATACGCAGAGGGAAGGTTCTTCTAATCTGGGCTGGATTTTCTGCTCCTCTCAGGGGGCTGCAAAGTCAGTGGTTTCAATGTCCAGACCTGTTCTACTTATGCTTGAAAAATAGTGATCAAGCAATGAAACCTTCCTGGAGAAAGGGCAAGAACATTTTTGTTTGGTACAATTTGCGACAACAAAAGACTGACACCCCTCACAGAAAGGGCCAACTTAGAGTTAACTCTTGTGCAGTTTCATCCACATCTCTCTTCAAGCCACATAGCAATGACTAATATGACTAGTGTTCATGTACATGTAAAGTGATAGGGCTCAAAATAACCGTGCCTCTGTTGTATGATTTGGGTGGGAGGAAAAACCCTTTCGGGTTTTCTCAGCTTTATTTGACGTAATTTTGTTGGCTGTTAGCTACTTAGCTTGGGACTCCTGAGTACTCAAGGCTCCCTGCTTACTTAGCTATACCGGGGCTGCAGGTAGCCCTTAATTTTGGTTTCAGGCAATAGCTGACTTCCCACGCCTTTGCTCAGGTCCACAGGTTCAGTTCAGAATTCAGGGAACAAATTGCAGTCTTTGCCTTTAAAGTCTCCCCTGACCTCCACCCTATCACTATCAGAAGTCCTAATGCTTGTCTGGACAGAACAATATTGAGACAGTTTACGAGGCAAAGTAGGCTGAGAGCCAGCCTGGTTGACCACCTTGCCCAGGTGACTTTTAGGTCATGTAAAGCCTGTATTCCTGGTGGCTCTTCAGCCCATATAAGTTAGAACAGGCTTCCAGCCAATGAAATTAGATGACACTGGAAAGCACCTGGACTAGCATCTGGACCTCAAGAACTGACATCTCTTATTTTTGTTCAACTTCCAAGTTGCAAGGAATTTATAGCTCTAGTTTGAACATACCCACATCCTGGTCATGGTATATGGCTTTTCACAGAGAGCTGTCCCTGCCCAATCATACCAGAAATAATCTTTTTCTGACCGACACGTAGAACTTCACTTCCAGTGCTTCTGAAGAGTTGCTGGTTATAATTTCTTACTTTCGTCGAAGATGTTCCTCCAAATAAAGTTTATTTGTCTCTGTTCCTGTATTTTAAGTTGCAATAAAGTCTGCCTGATTAATCAGATAGCACCGAACCTTATTACTCAATCTTTCACAGTAATGAGGCTGTTATGGTTGCCTTTTTTTACTTCAGTGGCAATAATGGGCATTAAATAATTACCAAAGTACTGCTATCAAATGCATACATTGAACTGCAATCATGTTTCCTTAGTAAGAAGTATAGCCCTCCTTGAGTTCTTAAATATGACTTAATCAGAATAAAAGGTCTTCCTGCCAGACAAAATTAACAGTGAAGTCTTGCGGTCCCCTCATGGGAGAGGCATACTCATAGGTGTGATCACTGGACCCTTGCAAGCATATCTCTGCCTTTAAAAGCAAACAGAATATGTAGCTTCCCCTTCCACTTTTCTAATGAAGAGAGGATCTATGGAAGCAGACTGCAGGGAGCTGAACAACCCACTTCTTGGACATCTTTATACACTTCACCTCTAAACTTCTGGGAACTCTTTTTTTCTGTATTTCTGGGGGTATAGTCCTTCTGCAGGGATCTTTTCAATATGCTTTTGACATGCCTGGATACTTACCATATACCTGCTGCCAGTACCTGAATTTTAATCATTCAGCCTCTAAACAGGGTATATTGAAAATATATATTGGTTCCACAGTGCTAGACACAGAAAGTCCCAGGACCGCAAGTTTCTTAAGAGTATCACATAGGGGAAAGATCCCCATGTGCTTGCCCTTTTCTAGTACCCTTCTCTAGACATCTGCTTTTGGCTACTGACAGAAAAAAATATTAGGCTGGATGGACCTTTCTTCTGAACCTATACGGTTATGTATTTTGCTGACCTATGTCCAAAAATCAAGCTACATTGCTCACTGTTCACATACGTGAATGCTGTAAAACATATTTTTGAATCATCATATATTGCTACAACATTATCTGCTAGGAAGAAAACACTGATAACATCTAAATGAAACCACAAAAGTGAGTAGTGACAAAGATGTGTTACATTATCTAATCCATCCTGCCAATGTACAGTAAACCCTATGACTTTTTTTGTGATTTTTTCCAATTTACTTTTCAAAAATGTTGTAGTACAGCATAGGAGAGTCTAGTGTTGGTATATCTAATTGGTATCTTATAAAAAGAATAAATACAAAGAATGGTTAAAAAAATAAAAATACACCCCAGATAACTGTAAGTAAACTGGAAGGACAATGACTCTTTTAGGAATAGTTCACATTTCAGATATAACATTATCTTTTTTCTCTTTTTTTTATTTTTTTTTTTTTTAATAACAGCTTAGGCACCAATAAGAGCATCAGTGAAGGGCTTCAGATAATGAAATCCTAAGTTCTTCAACATTACCTGTGTTGAAACATGTGGACTCCATCTCTGGTACTTGGAAGCAGAAAGTTGGTAAGGAGACACTCTCTGCAAAAAGGAGAAGGGCTGGCATTAACACACTTTTAGCAGGGATGATTATTACAGGCAATTAGGCTACATAATTGCCCTAGGAGAGGAAATCATCTGCTGCTAAGAAACAAAGAAACCTTATTTTCTAGTAGCAGCCCCTACCAGATGATGTGCTGTTGCTCTGAAAGGCCTTACATAAGTGTATTTGGTAACCTCAGTTGTGGGCTATATTCAGTTTTCATTTCAATAAACAATATGCCTGCGGCAGATTAGAATATTACTGCGAAAGCTGAATCAGGTGGCTGCTTTCTTCTGCACTTACTGGAAGAGGAAATATTATCTCCAGCTTGTGGAAAGAACTGCAGCTTCTTGAGTCTTCTAGTCTTCTGCTATTCCCCGCAACCTCAAGCAGTCGTGGGGAACCCATCCACGTTACGCTTTCAGCAGGTAAGTGATTGGCTCCGTGTAGGTAGGTAAATCGCCTGGGCAGTGGGGAGCTCTGTGAGGCTGGGGCAGGGAGGAAGCCCCTTCCCCTGGGGCAGGAGAGCTGGTGGGCTGGGTGGCTTGGCCACCTCGGGATCCCTGGGGGCTGAAACACCCCTGCAGCCACAGCTCCTTTGGCATCCCAGGAAGCGTCAGCTGGTGACCTACTTGCTACCTTGTTCTGCTTTTACTTCAGCCCCTGTCAGAGAGGCACTGCAGAAACCTAAGAGGGTAGCCAAACCTTATGGACAGGCCCCCAGAACGCTGGAAAGCCTGGAGCAGCCCACTCCCGCACAGGGAAGCTGCACAGATACGTCTGCAGCTGCGGGCTCTGCAGAGGCAGCCATACAGGATGTGGGCCTAAGAGGGAGAAATGCAGGTTTGGGAGGTGGGGAACCAGTTCTTGCAAAATGTCCTTAACCAACCGAGGCTTGAGCGGTAACGTCAGCACTTCTGGGAGCAGAGCGTGCTCCAGCATCTTCTCCGCAGGGTCCTCCTGGCCTGCATGGGTTTATTATCATAATTAACACTGCAATTTGCTTTAAACGACACACCACAGTAAGTTGTTAGTAATTCAGGTGAAGGTACAGCAAGGCCAGTCAGATGTTTACCTCATAAACAAAGCATCATATTAGCCTTCAGTTCCATGCAGATAATCACCTGTAACTTACATGATGCAGCAGGGCTCTTACAACATCCATGAGCTCTGCAGCCTGGTTTCCTCTGGATGTGTATCTTAATGGCTCATTGTGCATGCTGCCTGATGCTGTTTCTACAGCTGAAGCATTTAGAAATCCTTTCGCCGAAGAGGATTTTCTGGAGTCCATAATAAGTTATGAGTACACATGGCATGCTTGGTATCAGTCAGGGCACTGAGTTGGTCTGGTCTATCTGGTTACCAATTTTTAGACATCTTGTAGGGCTTAATTATTTTCAAGAGCTCTGGTCCTGTGGCCAGCTAGTTCCAAAATTCATTGTGGAGAAGGAGTTCAGCGCTGCAATCGTAGGCATAGGACACCTCCTGCCACCAAACTCCAGTGACCATTTCCACACCTGATGCCTTCCACTCAGCCGTATCTCTCCACCTGTGCTTCCTCAAAAGGCAGTTTCTACTGCTTCCATATTCAGGCTAGGTAAAGCACCACTTAGCTCCTCTGGCAAACCAGGTACAGAGCAGCATGTATTTCTTATTTGTTAGATATGGAATAATCAGGATGTCAAAACGATATTATAGCATTCCTGTAAGAAGCACCATGCTGTCTTGCCTTTAGCTGCTTTGCAAGACAAGCTTTTACACAACTCACTCCCTTCTTGCTTGAATAAATTTGGTGCTACCTCATCAGCTCCTGCATCTCAGATGCCAAGTCATGAGCCCTTGATACCAGTGAATTGACAATTACTGAGAAGCATAGCATGAGACAAATATTTCTTTGAAAAAGCAGCCCAGACCCTGTGGGAGAAGTAGGGGTAGAGGAGGTACAAGAGTTGAGAAACCCTTTGCATAGTTTTCCAACTGTTGCTGTTGTTTTTCCACTAAGTGACCTGCCCCATGGGAAGTGTGTAACACAGCCAGACCTTCAGAGCACAATATCAAGTTTGTTTGTTGGTTTGTTTTTTCTGTTAAAAAAGGCAAGCTTGCAGAAAGTGGCAAGCCAGGGAATTCCATTCTGCAGCAGTGGTCCAGTGGTAATTTATCCTCTGACAAAAGATGGAGCAGAGCACACAGAGACAAAATACAACCCTACTTGTACAGTTCAGGTTTGAATCATTCTGCATCTCCTTCCTGTGTATATATGCAGCGATGCTTAAGGGTGATATGCTCTTTTATATATACACCACGAGGATACATGTACTCTGTTTAGGTAAATGCATTGTATCTCTTCTGGAAATATGTCTGAATTATTTTACTAGTACAACTGTCATGATTCATTGCTCGCATTAGTTATCTATTTATCTAATTTAGCCACCCAGGTCCTCTGGTCCTTCTCAGGACTTAGCTCTAAATTAGGAATTTTTTTTTATATATTGCACATATCTTGAAGTGAAGCAAATCTTATAAAATTCAAAAGGTACCTTAGTATAGGGATGAAAACATGACATCCTTCCCAATTAAACAATATTCTCACATGTGTTACAGGCCATGCAGAATGGCTATGCGCCTGAAAGCTGGTTTAGATATTATAAAAGCAAACAAAGAGCACTTTTTAAAATTTATTTAAATCAAAAAAACAGATACTGGACTGAAAAATGCCTCTTTCCGGAGAGCCACACAGTCTACCTTTGCTTTAAATTAGACTGGCTAGCCAGATGGTTAGAGAGACCTGGGACAATTTTTGTCATCATGCTTAATAGGCAGAGAGCATGCTTCTATTACCTATGGCCCTGAAGTACAACAAAACACCTGTTTTTAACCTTGTGCAATTCAGTCCAACTCAGTGAGGCAGTGACCTATCCAAGGCTGAGCCTGGCATCAGTGTGGGTAAGCGGTTCCCACCCTAGACAGGGCAGGCTGTGCACAGCCCATCTATCGTTCCTCTGCAGCACTCCAGGAGGGGTAGCGTCCAAATAACACAGTCATTTAGTACAAACCATGTAGTGCTTGTTATTGCTTTCTTCTTCAGCAGTTTATTTGAAGGACTTTATAGTGCTACAGAAACAGAGCAGTACAGAAGACAGAGAACATCTGTATTAGTGAAGGATACAACCGATAGCTTGGAAAAAGTGAAGCACTTTACCATCCTTCTATTTTTAACTGCACCCAACTAGCTTGCACTTCATTGCACTCACTTTCCATAAACGTGCCTTCAACAGCATGAAACCACCTATAATGACAGTATGCATTTTTTTAATGCGTTCTTACATGCAGAAAAACAGCCTACAGTAAGGAGTTTGATTTTAACATAGGCAAACTTAAAGCACAGAAATGTTGTACCACAGCAATAGACATTGGCAGTGGTGTAAGATTTCATAGTCTCCCATTCAGTAGCTACCATCTCCTACCATGCAAGAAGATACATCACTTTGTGCTTATCTATATTTAAAAAAATGTTTTGTGGCATTGTAACAATTTAATCCAGTGATTCAGATCTCAATGTAAAATTTTCTTTTGGGGTACAGTCCTACTCATCCTTATGTCATCTGGAAATCATTTGCAAGTATTGTGTACCATTGTAGCTGCGAAGAAGGTCCAGCCGCATAACGAGTGGCAACTGAAGAGGATAGGTTCCACGCTGGGGACAGTCCCTGCTTTGGCCAGCACAGGACTCGCACGGTGCCCCGGCTGTCCTACAGGGTGTCGTGGCAGTGGGGCAGGATCAGCATGCATGGCCCATTGAGCCACCTGCTCCTCAGGCACAAAGGCAATGGGCCAGGCAAAGCCATCCCGACGCTGCCAGTTGGGCAGTGCTTGTCTATTACAAAAAAAAATCTTTGGCAACCACTTCTAGAAATAGTCCCATTCATCGTTCTTGCCTCAGAAACAATTAAGTTCAGCAAGCTGCTGCCAAAGCAGATTTTTAACCCTGTTAATTCAAGAGCATGCAATTGTTTAAAACAAATTGGTATGTGTATTACACTAAAATCTCTTCTTTTTTTTGAAAAGTAGGCCAACGTATTTCTCTTCTTTTATTGCCAAGACTTGCCTATTTATTCTTAATCAGCAAATAATTGTGCTGTATGTTCCTCAAGTGTGGTCCCGTGAATTGAATGCCCAATAGCAGCTGGAAAGCATTAGCCAGTCCCTTAAAGTATGTCTTCTGGCTTGTTTTCTTCCAAGAGAAATCCTGTTTGCATGCTCCAACTCTATTCTGCCATGTGAACCAGAGCAGGTTAACCGGCAAAGATCCACAGATTCACTTCAGCTGACCCAAGCTAAAACACTTACGCAGCTCTGCCCTACGGTACACGTTCTTAAGCAGAACGGTAAAGCCTGAAGTCTGGTGTGTAAGTTTATGGCTACACAGCTAAATAAGCTGACTGGTTGGACAGTTTCAACTCTGGGCTCCCAGCTGAGCATATAGGTATCTGAATGTATCTGGTAGGTTTCTAGTTGAGGTGCCTTGTTTCTGGAAGACAAATTTGAAACTTTGACCCTTAGTTACTTTTTTAGGCATTTCAATAGAGATTACTAAGCAGCATTGCTTCCTACTGGCTTCAGTAGGATGTGAAATCTAGGCTGCTATAGATTAGATGCCCCAAAACAGGGAGTAGGAAGCAAACCTTGGATTCACCGTTCTGAAAATTCTTAACTTCACGGTGTGGTGGGACAGTAAAAATTGCTTCTGATATTGAAATTCATCTTGGGTGTTCTTTGTTAAATTTTATCACTATTCTGCAATGGATTATAGCACATGGGACTTTCTACAGGGAGTTATAACAGCTCTTCTGGAAAAAAGAGGGGCTTTTTTCTCATCAGTTGTAGCATGCAGAAAGTACTAAATCAATCAGTAAACCTCTCGTTATATCTCTATAGCTATCTCTCCAACACAGGCCAAAAAAAACCAAAAAAAACAACCAAACCAACTAGTTTTCAATGAGTAGTGTGCACTCATACTAACTTTTCAAAGCCATGATTTCAAAGTAAAGCCAGCTCTACAGAGAGGATTAGGCACACAGAAGAAAATGATTTTGTGTTCTTTCCATGCATAAAAATCAGAAAATAAGCACAGCAGAACAATCATATGCCAGTGCAGTGGGAGACTGGAGGAAATTTTACAGCCACTACAACTGTTATGTCTGGGATCTGATTATACTTTTAAAGATACCAATATATTCAAATTAATACTTCACATATACGCCAATATTCTGAATGCTGTCTGTAAGGATTTCTTACTGCAGAACAATGAAGAATAATAGGAGTATTCACTCATTCAGTATGAAATAATTACACATGAAGTATTAACTCAGCTTTTCCAATATCCTATCATTGCATGTTCAGACTTTACAAAGTGAGCAAATCATACCTGCCGTGATGAAATGGATAAGGAATGAGCAGGAATGAGAAGCAGTTTTCATAAAAACCTGTAGAAAGAATGGCTCTGGTGAGGCATATGTACTGCCTGTACAACTCCATCCCTCCTCCATACTTGGTTTCTGCCCCTGCTACTTTACAATGAATGAGGTCCTGTGGATGCATAGTCATGAGCACAGCTGTCCACAATGTGTGTCCCTACAAGAAATACAACATTCACACATCCTTCTCCACACATCTCTCTTGCTCACACATGTGATGACGTTTTCTTCCACTAGTAATATACTGTCTGTATACTTGCCATGGTTTAACTTGGGCACACACAGCTCTCCTCCTGATGACAGGGGATCTGAGAACTGGAGTTAATAGATGTGTTGACATGAGCCAGGTCTCCCTTGTGTGTCAGACAGTGCTGCTATGGCATATTTCTGCCACTAGCATTTTTGCAAAGATTGTCTCCTTGCAGAACATACGTTAATCCAAACAGTCTCCACCTATGACTAAAACTCCACCAGTCTGCAGAACTCTAAGGCTGCAAAGAGGGCATGTCACTGCTCCTTCCCTGAGCATCCAGTACGATAAACGCTGTTTGATCAGATCGTCTAGCATTTGCACAGATTTTATGCAAACATTATTCTGTGCAGCAGTTTGCCTGCCTCTTTCTAATACACTTTTTATTATCTTCCTTTGTGTATTTCTCACTCAACAACAAAGACAAAGCATTGTTTACAACTGTATCCTGTGTGCCAGTATGCATATATATCCCAATAAGACAATAAGGGAGTTAACTCAATATAGCATACACTAAAAGAATCAGGAATCTAAAGAGAAGATCACCATCTATAACCATGAGAGAGAGAAAAGTAAAGTGATGCACAGAAGTGTAACAGGAAGAAAACAGCAATAAGTGAAGGAAACAGCATACGAGGGGAAATTCCTGTCAGTCAGCACTATTAGATGGTGAAATAGATACCCGGGCAGAAAAGTAAACACACTGCTCAAAAAATCTTAAATTAAACTTTATACATGACTTCATAAATAAAAAGTTCTTAGAAGTATGCACAGCACAACACAAATGTCTATGATCATAATATTTAAATACACAGTTTTGATCACTTAGTGGCACACAGGTGAAGAACTTGATGGAAAGCAGACCTTCAGCAGCAGAGCCAGAAGCACCACCGCTCCGTGACTTCACTCCATGTCCTGCTCCTCCTGTTGTGTCACTAGGCTGGCCCGTGTCCTGGAGAATGACCTTTATTATTAATAACTACTCACCTCAGTCTCCTCCCCAGAGCCCCCTGATGTGGCCCACCAGGGCACAACACAAGCCAGCCTGCGAAGACCGTGCAGCACGGCTGGGGTGCAGGCACCACGGCAGAGCTTCCAGCAGTCCTTTGCCAGCCCTGCAAATCCATGGTGTCCCTGTCCTGGGCACTTCTGTTCCCTGGGAAGGCAAGGTACGCTGCTTGCAGACACAGGAGGTTAGTGTGCCCACCCTCCAGATCCCCCAGATACCTGACAAAACACCCTGGACATCTGGTGAGCCGACCAACGTCTCCCGACCAGCTGTCCGCACTACAGTCAGTAATACCCAAGCCTACCGTCTATCTTTAATAACTGTATGGTTGCTCCTTGTAGTTATGTATCTGAGCATGTAAAGATGAAGTCTACTTGTATCAGTAGATACCAGCTGCTGAATTTTTGCTACATTAAGTAGTGTTGATCATTACAGATATTTGCAGCAACACATAACTTGCAAGTTACAGCTGCCTTTGGTTGCAACGCTGTATTAATAACATTTGCAGGCTAACTCAGTTTAATACTATTCACATTACAGTGTATCTGCATTGAGCCAGAAGGGATTTCAGGAGAATTGTATGGGCCACTAAAATAAGAAATTGCGTACCTCCCACAAGGCATAGCTTGCAGCTTCACAAGACTACTGGGGAGACGAAGGTCAGCCTCCATCTTCTAAGGGACTAGAGGCAACATCCTCACAAGGGTAGTTCGGTATTGCCTCATTAATTTCATTGTTTGCTGCATAATATATTTCTTCTATAAAAGCTGGAAAGTTAAACTTCCTACGAGGTACAACTGTCTATGCCTACTGTCTCAGCCAACAAATCAGTCACACTTTTTCCCTGCTATACTTTAATTGTATATGTAATTTTATATGTAATTGTATACATGCTTGAGAACTTCCTTCAATCTTCTCAGGCTTTTGTTTACTCAAGGCCGTAAAGTACTGCTTACACTTTACATAAAAGTTAATTTCAGGACAGTTCACTTTGATCTGTTCTTCGCTCTGAGTAGTGATTAGGCCCCGAGCAAAGAACAGAAATATGTTTCTCAGCTGTAAAACCATTGAAAGTGAAGAAACATGCATTTGCTAAGGGAAAAATATAAAAATGTATTATAAAGCATCCAGACTTGATATTTTCTATATATCAAGGCAATAGCCTTAAAGGCAGTTCCTGTTATCACAGCTGCCAAAGGTGTTTATTCTCTTAGCTCCTCTGTGTGACTTTTCTTAAAGTCCTACAGCAGACACCAGTTGATGAGTGCAGGTTAAATAGAACAGGCTGCGCAGAAACTCCTGTATCTTAAGTGCAAGAAAGAATACTTGCAGAGGTCTGAGGCTCCTATAGTTTTTGCTTCAGCCTAAACGCTGGTTACATTGCCACCCTGCAGCCTCTCCCAACACAGTAACAAAGGCCAAGCAGTGCTAGATACCTCCTGTACAAGGGAGTGTATTCCAGGAATGCTGGAGCTGCATTTGAACTTCCCTTATCAGGAACAATGAAACTGAGAGCAAGCAGCTTCCCAGAAACCACAACTGCTCAAGATACCCCACGTAGAAATGACCACTTTTCGGCAAGTGCTACTGTCAATCACTGCAAGCCAGCCTAGAGGAAATGTAATTGTGATAACTGAGTATTTTTAGTGTCTATAGAGGAAGTGAGTAGTTCAGCTTGCTTTCTTTCTGGAGAAGGGATCATCACTATGCCATTTTTAACGTCAAGTCCTAGAGCACACATATAGATTGTGCACAGAAATGGGGCACTATTTTCCCTTTTAACATAGGGCCAAATCAGCCCACCAATATTAACTTTCCATGACAGGAACTCTGAAAAAGGCCATACCATCCTTAAATTGTTTTGGACTTAATTTGGCCTTGTCATGCAATTAGGTTTTGCAAAATTGGCTTCTGGATTGACAGCTTCTATTGTTACAGCATATGGCAATCAGAGACCAGCTTGTGGCAGATGTGATGTTTATTCACTATTAGCTAGTTTTAGATTTAACGATGTCATTCTAATGAAAGCAAATGTTAGGGGCATTTGACATCTAAGGAGATTTGCAGCCCCTCCAGCATGTTTAAGCTGCTTCTGTCAAGTGGGAACACTGTAGCTCTGAATGAGTCTTACCAAGTCATATTTAAGAACTAATGATGCAATTTACTGTATTCCAAAAATCCATGTTTCTAACATGTATTGTGTTCCTCCACTAGACTACAAAGACCACCTATTACAATAAGTGAGCTCATTAAGCATGCAGCTCCTTAGTCTTGCAAGCTGTTGCGATAAGCAGCTGTTGCAAGAGGGTGAAGGGTTGAATTATCAACTTGGACAGCACAGCTCTTAATTCAGCTGGCCCAGGAGAGAAAGTATTTGAGCAATAGCTACATTACTGTGGAGTATGCCTTCAACTACAGCACACAAGCAAAACATCAGTGGTACTTCAGTGACATGCTTCCCCACCCAGTAAGCAAGACACTCCCAGAATTTAATTGTCAAAAATTTATTATGAAAGCTTCAATAGCAGCAAATACTTCAATAAAAATTATTGCATTATTAAACCAGTTCTGCAGAGTGACCCAAAAGGCCTGTTGAAGTCTGTCCACTTTGGAGTCTCTGTATCTGCCTTAGTAATCAGTCCCTAGCAGTCCATCAAATATTGAAGCTTTCTTCTGTGTTTTGTAGACAGCACCAACAGTTCCTAGTTACAGTACTCTGTCCAGTCCTTCTGGAAAGTTTTGGCCCACTTCCCCCAACTTTCTCTCTGCTTTCTAGAAACAGCTCCACTTGACCAAGAAAGTTGCAATACTTCTTTCAGTTCCATGGTACATCAGCCTCTCCATGGTTGCAGCCTACTGAGGCTCACTGGTGAGGCGAGCTGTTCTCCTCCTTCTCCTCCGTAAGAGCCCACTGCATGCCAGTCTGAGTGACTTTAATCCAGTCTCTTGACCAGGCTAATCCATGGAATCAGCAGCTTGTTGCACACTTCGGTGAACCCACACCACGCAGAGAATGCAACAAAGGTTTCAGCCTCCCCAATGCACTGGGTCACCATCACTCAGGCAGGGTGACAGTTGGCACCCAGTCATTATTGACATTTCGGCTCTCTTCACAAAACAAGTTCAGCTTTTCCAGAGCTGGGTCCTTCCAGCCATTTTCATTCGGGTTCTGTCAGAAAGAAAAAAGTTGCACACCGTGAGTGCTGCCCACCAGCTGGGGTCATAACAGTATTTACAGAAGCATTAGCTTCCAAAGCGAGGCATTTTCAGACAAGCTTCTGTCCCTACACAGACAAAGCAGGAAGCAAAGATGCTACCCTTGTGGACAACACAGGAAATCCACGGTTACGAGAAGCGTAGCCTACTACCACCACTCAGCTGACTTGCTGTACGGTGTGTGCCAAGCCCCCTTTCTCCGCCCAGAAGGGGATCTGACTACCAGCGGGAGATGGGGCCACCCCCGAAGGGCTCCAACCACCCCGTGCAGAGGCCGGTAGCGCAAGCACGGCCCGGGAGGACAGCGCGCCCAGCACCGCTCGCCTCCCACCGGACACCCACCGTGATGAGGAGGCAGTGGAGGTCCCGCGGCTCCCCAGACTCCTCGCTGGGCCCCACGATGGCAGCCAGCTTGGCCACGTCGTTCACCCGCACAATGTCAATGTCGTTCTCGCAGCAGAAGGCCTGGATCAGGGTGAAGTGGATCTGCAGGGCAATGTCCCCCTCGTCCTCCTCGTCCGTGGCCAGCACGCAGAAAGTGACGATGTCGGGATCGCTGCAAGAGAGGAGCGGGCGCCTTGAGCCCCGCGGCCGGCCCCGAAGCCCCCGCGCCCCGCCGCCGGCCCGCCGTACTTACACGTTCATCAGCTTGGCCGACTCGTAGACGCCGGCGGTGAGGCAGCCGCGGCGCTGCGCCGACACCAGCAGTTCGTGGAGGGCCTTGCCGGCGCCCTGCATCCTGCGCGCCGGGGGAGAGCAGAGAGTCAGCGCGGGGCCGCAACCGTCCCCGCCGCCCCGCTTCCCTCGACCGCAGCCCCCAAGACGTACCAGTCGTGGCCCGCAGGCACAGGCTCCTGTCCGTGGATCTCCTCCAGAGTCATAGCAGCGGGTCCCCACAGCGCGGCGGCCAGCGACGGCTCCCGGCGCCTCCTCACCGCACGCTCCCCCAGCGGTCTGAAGCAGCCGCCCCCCCGCCGCCCCCTTTAT
>NW_010972687.1:10749550-10778223 GCF_000737465.1 Haliaeetus leucocephalus | reverse complement strand
GGCGGTGCGCTGCCGGTGCGCTGCCTGCCCGCCGAGCGCCGCCGGGCTGTGGTCAGCTGCCGGCGCTCCCCGTCCCGGTGGGTTTAGCCACGGGAAAGTACCGGCGCGATTTCTGCCCGAGACTTGGGAATGAAAGTCCAAATCGTGCAGGAAAACAAAACAAAACAAAAAAAAGAAAGAAAAAGAAAGAAAGAAAAAGAAAAAAAGGTTTTACCGATATGATTTCAGCAAATGCAGATGCCAAGTCCCGCTCGCGAGAAGGGCCGGCCCTTGCAGCCACCGGGGCTGGGGAGCATCTCTGCTCTGCGGAGAAGGCCCTGGGCCACGGCGGGCAGCGAGCTGGGCAGGGCCAGCAGTGGCCCCGGCTGCAAGGAAGGCCCGCCGTGTCCTGGGCTGTACGAGCAGGAGCGTGGCCAGTCGGTCCAGGGAGGTGAGAATCCCCCTCTGCTCAGCGCTCGTGAGACAACCGCTGTGTAGTCGGGCCGCGTTTGGCAGCCCCGGCAGAGGAAACCCGTCAATAAAGCGGAGCAAGCCCAGACGAGGGCACCGAGGTGTCTGTCCAGGGCTGCAGCACTGCCCTGCCCTGCAGGGACCAGGGCTGGCTCAGCCTGCGGAAGGCACGGGTCGGGGGGCACCAGGCAGCAGCCCCCCGAAACCTACAGGAAAGCCGACAAGAAGATGGAGTCAAACTCTTCACAGCGATGGACGGTGGAGAGACAAGAGGCAATGGGCGTCAGTTGCACTGAGAGGCTCAGATGGGACACAAGGAAAACCCTTTTCCGCTCAGGGACAGTCAAGCAGTGGAGCAGCTCGCCTGCCCAGGAAGGTTGTGAAGGCTCCATTCTTGCAGAGTTGCAAGCCCCAACGGGACAAAGCCCTGAAAGACCTGGTCTGAGCTCCCCGGTGACCCTGCTGCAAGCAGGAGACCTCCTGAGGCCCCTTCTGGGCTGTATTGTCCTATGATTCCATCATTTTAATTTTATTTTTTTCCCAGCAAACAGGAAATTTTTTTTCAGTTGAGCATTATTAAAAGTAGATCTAATTTGGATAGTAACGTGAGCTCCAGTGTATCATGTAAAATTAATTCAGTATGAAATGTGTATGATTGCTGAATTCAGATCTGACCTGTTTGTCAGCAAACCAAGCGATGGTAAAACAAATTTTCCCACTTTGCATGAGTACGGTCTAAATATTAAAGGACAAATTACTTTCCAAGTCCTTTCAGTCTCTGACATCTCAGCTTAGGCTGCCAGCTAGTACTTGTCCACCGAGTAACTGCTTCAGAGCAGCACCAAATCATTTCAGAGAGGTCGTGGAGAGCCATCTTGAGGTAGACCTATGTCTATCGCAAACCTGCACCCGACCCAGTGCAGCGGATTGCACAGAGGGAGCTCTGCAACCTGTCACCCTCGCTGCTCCCTCTCCTTCGGTCATATCCTCCCCTTTCAAATGTGTTTCACCCCAGACCCCGGGAATGTCCTTCCCAGTACATCGCTGGGACTCCTAGATGAAGCACGGCTTATCTTTGACCCTGTGTATGGCATGCTCTGTCTGCTCGGTAGTTTCAATCTCCTTGAGCACCATAATTTCAGAAGCGCTCCTCAAACTGAGCCACTTCAGTGGCTTGCTGTGTTTCTGCTTCCAGTTGTTTCTCATTAGTGTCCCGGGCATCTGTACAGGTGACAGCATTGGACCCTGCAGTAACCTCTTAGCGAGCTTCCATTTTAAACTGATGACAACAGCAGGGTCTGCCAGATACATCCAACTTCTTCGAGAACATTTCTCGGGTGATATCTACAGGGCTCTCAGGACTGGGGAGACAACTCTTTGTTGTAACCACCTTCTCAAGCCTGACAATCTTTTTCACCCTACTAACGTGCAAAGGCATTCTTGATTAGCGAACCCAGGCCAGTGACCTGGCACACTGAATTTGCCTGAGCAAGGCATAAATTCTTCATTTGTTTGCTTTAAAAAATACGTGAGAATTTTCCAGAAAATTATCTCCCCATCCATATTCATGAAATGGCAATTGTGTCCACTTGCTGGAATGAGTGTAGTGTACATAGCATGTACCATTCATTCTCAAAAGGTAAAAATCCTTCATGCGTCTGCCTCTTTTTTTTCCTCTAAATATGTAAATGGGGAGGAATGCAGAAGAATAGCTTGAGTGGTAAATGGCAGCTTTAGGTTTCTCATGAAATTGGGTTAGACACGCTAAGTGGTACAACTCTTACAAGTATTGAAGGGCCCATTTCTGATGTATTACAGTTTCAGTGCATGATGAAATAGGTGGAAAACCCAGGACTGCCTCAGAGTTTTGAAAGATGCTGGTATTAACTATGAATTTGATGAGTTTCCCATTACACTGGAAATGAAAGTTACTTAAAATGGATTGAAATTAGTAGGCCAGAGTAACTCATAGTGGATAACAGTGCATATGTAGTAGTATAACATATATAAGTACCTAAATAATAAACTAATGTATGGAACCACATTAACACATTAATCCTGCCACATGCAAGCTTCCAGTTTGGGCTTAATGACACAGCACCCTGGAGTTAGGGCTTCTTGTCATCACACTTTTCATTTTGCCCCATTATTCCTGGGTCTCCTAGCACAGATGGTGCTGAAAGCCACGAAGCATTACCAGACACTTGATTCAGCTTATTTCAAACCACAGTACCAGCAACAGGCTTCCAATGCAGAAGAGGAGGTGCAGGAAGGAGAGCTGTGCCTGCCCCAGGTCCTGTCCCCATTTTGTACATAGCAGCTCTGAAGATCTGATGCCTTTGACGTCTAATAAGCAAACTGAACTTCAGTGGATGTCAGTTTCCACTGAGTGCTTTCTTGGTCTTTTCCTCCTATGTTTTTAATACATCCGTGAAAGAAAAGAAAAAAATTAAAACGTGAGACATCGTTTTTGTTTTCAAGCATTCCTGGCTACAAACACCAGAGGAAGGGGTGCTGCATGTTGCATCTGAAAGTGGAAGTTACACCCTCCATTGCCACAGGACACTTGAGCACAGTTAGGCATAATTAAGCGTCCTCAATATGCATATGTGCCAAATACCAAACATCAAAATTCACTTCTGTAAATGCAGCTCAGTATAATCTATGCATTAGATGGAAATCTGGTAGGCACCAGACCACTGGTGGATCAGCTGTTGAGTGCTTGAAGCCATCTTGTAGATCAAGGGGTGGGGGGGAATATCACATGGCAACAGTACTCAGATATGAATAAATGGATTTTGCCGCTATATTTGAAAGCAGTATCCGTGCTTTCCACAGCACGAAAAGGCTCACCTGCAAACCCTTTTTTTTTTTTTTTTTTCGGCGGGGGGCACCCTTAGCAGACGAGCGAACGAGCCTCAGCCAAGCGTGATGCTGCGTTCACGGTAAAGCTGTGACCTCTGGTGGACATCTAAAATATTGCCGCTACAAAAAAAAAAAAATGAACAGCCCTCTGGCAAACAGTACCTACATTCGGTTCCTGTTTTCACATCCTTAATGTTTTTAGTGAAAAAAAAAAAGTAGACGTTGGTGTTTCCTACATGAAGAAAACCCCTAAAACAGCCCCCAATCTTATAATTTATGTCAGATGCAAAGTAACAGGGAAATAATAGTATACTCAATCACAACGAAGGCAAGTAACCTAGTAGAACATAACAGATAAAACTGCAGATAAATTTACACCCCTGTATAGCTGGTAATAAACACGATTTTGTCATTTTGTGAGGAAAATAATAGTATATCACCAGCTGAAGAGCAGCACAGACATCACCTTCTGGCCTAAATGAGAGAGGACACTCAAGCCTTCCGCATCAGAAAAGGCATGCAAGCAGTAGTAACAGCCAGGCCAGCCATGGGGCTCGTACATTGCCCCAACCTGTCTGGTGCTTTCCTAACTTGTGCTGCATACCCGAACTTCCCACCAAAAAGACCCTTTTTAACAAGACATACCAGTCCTTTCAGTTTAGACGGAGTACTCCCAACCTCAAGTCTTTCCAAATCCATCAGATCTTCTCTTCCCATTCCAGCCCCCCATCCAGTCCTTCTCCTTTGCAGCCCTATTGTCCTCACCCAGCACACTTTGTTCTCCAGATATGGCATCTCACAAAATAAAAACCAAACCAAAAGCCTTTCTACAAAACCTAGAAGTTGTATGAAGTGGGGCTCTACTCCCAGCTTCCTCTATAAATCCTCTGGCTAAGATCAAGCTAGTTTTGTGTTTCCATCAGACCAACAGGTCATCTACCTAATCTTTGTATTATTTCTTTCCACTGAACCTGACACAGGTGCTGCTGATACTCATGCCCAGTGAACCAGACAGCTCCCTCTGTTCATACACTTTGTTCTGTGGCATTTTCACCACAGAAATGCCAACTGCCAAGAGCAAACATCCACGATCTATTGGCAGCAGGGACATTTAACTTACTGAGAAAGCAGTGAAGTAAGACTTTTTGTAGCAACATTTTTTTCTAAAAAACATAAACCTGCATATTACAACTCTCAGCTGAAAACAATGCTGTAGGAATAGAAGCAGTAGACTTCTGAATTAAGTGTTTTACTGTTTTGTTAAAAAAATCAAGTATTCCCACAAGTATAACTGAAATGCTACAGGATGGACAACACTTAATTGGCTGCATAGACGTGATTATTACAGAATACTGTGCAGATGAGCACAGCGCCCTCATTTCTGCCATCTTTTCAGGTTTTGTGCTAAACAGGGCAAAAGCACCTCTTGCGTTAATTTTGGTAGTTTGAGGTTTTGTACAATGGCACACCATAGCTACATCAAGTAGCCAAAAAGAGTTTGTAAGTATTGCTGAATTCACACCACTAGTGCATTTTTCCTCCTGCAGGTGCTATTCTCAAAATAAAGCAAGAAACCAGAAATGTTGATCTAATAATAGAGAAGCATCTTTCTAATGATACATTAATGTTTCTCTCCTGTTCTAAGAAAGGCTTGCTTTAGAATCATAGAATAGTTTGGGCTGGAGGGGACCTTTAATCTAGGGATCTAGTCCAACCCCTTGTGCAATGAGCAGGGACATCTTCAACTAGATCAGGTTGCTCAGAGCCCCATCCAACTTGACCTTGAATGTTTCCAGGGATGGGGCATCTACCACCTCTCTGGGCAACCTGTTCCAGTGTTTCACAACCCTCATTGTAAAAAATGTCTTCCTTATATCCAGTCTGAATCTACCCTCTTTCAGTTTAAGACCATTACCCCTTGTCCTATCACAACAGGTCCTACTAAAAAGTTTGTCCCTGTCTTTCTTATAAGCCCCCTTTAAGTATTGAAAGGCCACAATAAGGTCTTCCTGGACCCTTCCTTTCTCTGGGCTGAACAACCCCAGTTCCCTCAGCCTTTCCTGATAGGAAAGGTGCTCCATCCCTCTGATCATTTTTCTGGGCCTCCTCTGGACCTGCTCCACCAGGTCCATGTCCTTCTTGTGCTGAGGACTCCAGATCTGGATGCAGTACTGCAGGTGGGGTCTCACCAGAGCAGAGCAGAGGGGCAGAATCACCTCCCTCAACCTGCTGGTGGCACTTCTTTTGGTGCAGCCCAGGATACAGTTGGTTTCTGGGCTGCGAGCGCACATTGCCGGGTCATGTCCAGTTTTTCATCCACCAGTACCCCCAAGTCCTTCTCCCCAGGGCTGCTCTCAATCCCTTCATCCCCCAGTCTGTATTGATACTGGGGGTTGCCCCAAGTGCAGGGCCTTGCACTTGGCCTTGTTGAACCTCATGAGCCCACTTCTCAAGCTTGTCCAGGTCCCTCAAACCTTTAGAGGTTTACAGAGATGAGTATTTTTAGCCAAGAGGTAATTTTGAAAACCTGTACTTGGAGCAGGTAATAGCCCTCAGAGAGGAAGAGCCAAGTACAGTGGAGGCCAAGGGAAGGGGAGAAATACTACACCCAGCAACTTGTATTGGAGCAACCCTGCACATACTGCTTTGCTTTGCTTCAATAGGCAGTAGCCCCTATCTGATAATGTAAATGGATATCGCTCTCTAGGATTCCTTGTAATCTGGCATCAGCTAGAAGCATCAGCCAGCCAAAGCAACTGAGTGTTTGGGATCAGGACACAACTGATCATCCTTGAAACTTGTTTGAAAAGGCTCCTTTATGCACTTCTCACCTCAAAACACAGTGCTGTTTTCCTCAGCAGGTTTGCTTTCATTCATACACTTAAACAGAAGTAGTCAGCAAGTTCAAGCACTTTTTCCTCTTCACAAATGATTTATTTACACAGCTGCTTAGATTCCTGTACTGTATTTATCTAGCCATGTGATGCCTCAATTAAAGATAGTCATATAGTGTCTTCAACATAGCATTTCATATTTTAAACAAGACATACATCCCCTGCCCATCTCTGTCCAGCAAGAGTGACTAATAATGTTACAGACAGGAATAGTTTTTCTTTTCATGCTTATCTTCAACATGGCAGTACTACACCAAGTTATGTTCCTGAGAGACCTACCCTAGTGTGCACCACCAAAAAAAAAAAAAAAAAAAAAAAAAAATCAATAAACCTGCCTTGCCCATTCTGTATTTAGACTGTGGTGAGCTGCAAGTGTGCAAAGAATATGTATCTGGGATGGCCAGCACCTGCCTTTCCCCAGTCCCATGCCAAAATCTGCATAATTCACATCCTAGTGGGATCTGAGAAGGGCAGTCTGAAGCAGCTTATGGGGGGTAGCTGATAACATGTTGGAGAACCTTCTGCTACATCCCAGCTCAGGAGTCTGTCAGAAGCACTGGGAGGCCTGATGATTTTTTTCTTTTGTTTTTGTTTTTTAAATAAGAAATGCTGAAAGCCAGGTTTTCCTGGCAATGCTTTCTTTCAGACCAGAATTTTATCAGGGCAATTTTTTCAGGATCCTCTCCTGGGGTTTCTGTGTGTCTGTAGGTCCAGCAACTGAAACCTTATTGTGCATTCACAGCAGCTCAGACTGGCTGCTGTACGACTGGAAATCCTAGACACATTCACAGCCCATATGCACCATGGCTGCATAACACCCAGCTCAGTAAATCCTATGTTTTCAGGCCAGATTGGAGAGATTGTGCATGCATGTTCAATTGAAGCCTGTGTGCCAGGAAGGCTTCAGTGTCAGATTTACTATCCTTGAGCACACACCTTTATCCAGGACTGCCTGGAAACCTTACTTAGGAGTATGACTTCAGACAGGCACTTAAGGTTAGAAAATTACATAAGTGACACTAAAAATTATATTTGTTAATAATTCAAGCCAGAAGAACAGGGTCAAATCCAAGCATCAAAAATCCCAGGTTCTGACTCTCCATCCACTCAGCATTGCAGCCCTCTGACTGCTGCCAGTAATAGTCTCAAGTGAGGCTCAGTTAGAAATAAAACTGGGAATTTCTTGTGATATAGCTGGTTTTCATCCCCACTTACCTTAGTTCCTTTACATATTTTTTCTGCCACATCTGTTAATACACTGCACAGGGGCCCCTCTCCTCCAGCAGAATAAAACTACTGAAAAACAGTCTTGTTTTGCTAGCTCTCCAGTCCAACCAGATGATATTAAAGACTGCTTTGAATGACGATGTTGGCTTTCCCAGTGTTGATGGCTCCATACGATGCCAAAGTGAATTTTTGAACAGCTGAACATAACTTGATCAGCATAATGTTGAAGAACCTGATTTTTATTTGGTTGTGTACTGAACTTTCTTAGTGATGCCAATGAAAGCTAAAAATCAAATGCTTAAGAGGATCACTGAACAGCTGTCTGTGTGTTGTAATGAAAGAAGAACAGTCTTTCCTTAGCCCAGATGCTGCCAGAATTACTCATTACTAGGTAATTCTGCAGCATGAAGAAATGTAATTCATAAAGAAGGCAGATGTGTTGCCCTATGTCAAGTGCCTCTCGTATCTCAGCATAAGACTGTTTAATGGAACTTCTATTGCAGAGATGTGCCTAGCTGAGTGAAATAATCTGATCCTTCATTAGTTCTTTGGTGTCTTCTGTCATAGGTGTAACAGAATAGACAACCTGAGAGTGAAAACTCAGATGGTCGGCCTAGACCTTGGATGGGAAACTCTGAGGTTTTCCATGTGCATTTTCCTGCCTTTAAAAAATATCTGTGAGACTGGCTTATATCTAAACAGGTAAGACATGAAATCTGATGGGGATGGAGTTATTTTATCTTGACCCTTTTCTTTAAAACAAACTGGAAGGTAAGAATAGCAAAAATCTTTACTGACCTCAGTTATTTGCTGACACACCTCTGCACGTGCCAATTTTCCCCTGATCACAAGCAATATCAAATCAGAACATTTGTATCATCCCATCTTTTTCATAGTGAAAAAAGAATTAGCTTGAAGCTAGAAAATGGACACATTTACTCTTTCCTTTTCACCCACCCAAGACAAACAGAGACATTTTCTTTAGATATAAAGAAGTACCTTAATTAAGCTACTACGTAATGGTATCTAGAAGTTCAGATTTCCTCTTTGAAGTCTCGTTAATCAAATGCTCCAAATATCATAGTGAGACATGAGCCATGAATGACCCTCATAAAGTGAAATCCAGTTGCACTCTTTGATGCATAAGGTTACAAAAAGCAAGTGATGACAGTTGATAAATGTGCAGAAATATAACCTAACATTTAGAAGCAGTTTAGCGCTGTATAGGAGAAGGCCAGTTGGGAGCTATTGATTATGAAATTACTGCAGTAGGACTATTATTCCTGGCTAACACATTTTACTAGTGAAGAGTTTTAGTCAGTTCATCTTCAAATCCACTGAGATAATTTTAACTCATTTCATTAAAATAAGTGTATGCCAACTGGCTAAGTTGTCATTCTTTGTCTGTTGCTTTTTACTTTTTAGCCTTCTCATGTTTCTATCTGTAATTCCTTGTCATTTTCCTGCATAGCCCTATACCTCAGTCACTGAGCATGGGATTTTGGACCAATACATCACAGGTTTCCCTCTACACATTAGGTGTTCATCTGGTGGGGGGGCAGGGGTGGGAACAACAGCACGGACACAGATGGGTGTACATAAGAAGGAGGGGTGGCAGGTAGCCTTCACTTGAAGCATGTGTTGCAATCAGTTACTATCTGGGGCATGGGTATGACATTGTTTTCAGAAAATGTGGATACCTAAAACATCTCTCTGACGAGTTTGTGTATGACCCTGGGCACGACAGAGGGGCAGCACAGTAGCACGGGTAGATGCTCTTATTGATGATTAAAAATTCAGCATCCACACCAACAGCATAAGGTCCATCAGCTATGATTTATGCCTGGCCCCTGACACCTGCTCTAAGGATCACTTACGTTGTTGGTAATAAACAAGCCTTAAGTGAAAGATGCAGTGGTCCTCCATATGGGGACCGGAATGTAGTTTTTCCCCAGTCCCAGCTACCTCCCCTAAGCAGTAGGCAGCAGAGCCCCTGAGCAGGACTCTCTCAAGACCAGCATACATTGGGGTTTGGTGGGGAGTGGAGCTGCCTACTCTCTACTTGTACTGGCTAAACAGAGAGGGTGTCAAGTACTGCCCATGCCAGTGCAGCGTGTAGTTTGAACCAAAGACATGCCCAGGGAGGGCTTCTGGCAGCCCTGGCAAAATGGAAACTGGGACCTATGAGACCATTGAGCAAAGCCTTTTCTGCCCAGCTGAATAAACGGGGGCAGCAGCAACAGCTCCACCACCAGCTCTAGTTTTGCCTAGGCAGAACAGCTACATTTGGTGCCAGGTCCAGTTTTAAAGATGCAGGCTGTGTACCCTGGGCTCTCAGGGCTTTGTTACAGGAGGCAGATCTGGCTGAGCTGTGAAGAAGCAGCACTGAACGCCTGAAATTGCTCTAGATGTTCACATAGGGAAGAATTCAGTTTGGGGAATGTCTCTAGTAAAAGCTGGGGCACACACAGAGAGGCTGGAGGAGTAAGAACTTTGCCCTTCAGCTTGCACCCACCCAGTCCCTATCCTTATGAGTCTGTCTGTTGTGTACCCAAAGCTGTGAACAACACCTTTAACTGGGAAGGCAGCAGTTCTTCAATGTCCCAGATGAGTTTATTGAACAGTGACTCCTCTCCTCATGACTCTGCGTTTGATAATTCTTTTTAGGTCAGAGTATCTTATTTCCCAGTATGCAGCTCTGCCTCCGTAATTAGTCTAACATTGATAAGAGTCCATTAGCAAGCTCCTTTGGCTTGTGCCTCCAAAATCTCTGAGAAAATGATAAGGATGCTAAAGTGGAGTTTCATGAGTTATCTTGCACAGTGACTTCATCCTCTGTATTTAGGGGTGAGGAATGAGTAAAATTACCAGCAGACACACACTGAGCTAGTCTCTCGTTTAGTATTCTTCAGTAATCTGCTGAATAGATAAGTGTTAAAAAGAAGAAGCAAAGATCTACCTGCTACTACAAGAAACACCGGAAACCAAACAATACATGTTATCATTTAGGGTGGCGTTCTCATACTAGTCACTTAAAGCAAAATAGTTTAGATATTTGTTGTCATATGCAAGAGGTTAAAATTGTGGTACTAATATTCAGTCCCGCCTGTACTCTGCAAAGGACTGGTGTAAAACGGACCTCTAGTGGTTAAACTGGGCACTTCTTCAAATCTTTACTGCACTATGAAGTACGCATCCAACACTATTGGGGACATCCTCCATTCAGGATCCTGGCTGAGTATTTAAAAATCTAAGAATGACATAAGATCTTTAGAAATATAATTCCCCTTGGCTCCAGTTTGTGTGGATACAACAGGAGGAAAAAGTGAATATCACTTATCAGTTATTCAACTTAACTCTGTTTCTATTCAGTGTTTAGGATACACACATTTGGAGATGTGGCCTGCTCAAGGCTGATTAAGGAAGTCTGGAGACATTGGTACCACCATTTATATAACAATAACATGACTGAATTTGCAGGAGAGATCTTCTTCCATGGCACATTGCTGTGCAACGAGCGGTCATCATTCAGAATACAACAGCAACTGTAAAACATCTCCCCTGAAAAAGACAAATACTGAGGGAGGGCAGTACATGTAGTTTGGCGTGTGCTAGCAAGGATTAGAGAGTGCTGACCAAGTAATCTTGTGTTGTTGTTCGAAATGGGGACTTGACTGTAGAATTTGGTCGTCTCTGTTCTTCAGAAGAGGAAGACTTGTTTGGTAAACTGGGAATCAGGGCATCTAACCCTGTCCAAGACGATATGTAGCCCTGGGCAAAATGTGAAATGTCTCTGTGCCTGGCCTAGTTCCCCATGTGCAAAACAGGATTAGCAGACTGGCTGATTCTCTGCATGTTTTCTGTCATTTTAAATCTCTCCAGTTCTTGGATTCATGCTAGTGAAGGGAAGCTTTGGTTGTTGTTTTTTTTTTTAATTAAAGCTTTCTGATTCTCACAGCTTTAGAGAAAAGCTGGAAGTGAATGAACCATAGAGACTAACATTAAAATTGAAAAAAAATCTGCTAATTTAATAAAAAATTATCTTTAAACCAAACTTCATTTCTTTTTTTGGTGGGCCTGACTCATGATTTATTTATAGTTTTTATCACTTGTGGTTGAAAGAGCTTTCAATAATGCTGCCTTTCTAAAACTTTTTCTTGCCCTTGTCTAGTTAATTTGTCATACCTTTGGATAGAGACAGTTTCTTACAATATAACCACAGTTTCCCTTGTACTGTGATGCCCTCCTGTTAACCGATGCCTTCGGGTGTGACCATGATGTGAATGATAATAATGTAGAACTTTAAACCAAGGGAGTCAATGTAAAGGATTTTTTTTCCCCAGTAACAAGTTTATAATGTAAAGGTGGCTACCAAATTCATGGCAAATCTCAGCCTTCATTTGCTAAGCTCAGTTGCTCAACTTCTACGTAAAAAGAAGCAGTCACTTCATGAAATTAAGTTTTCCTCTGAAAAAAATATTTTAAAAATCTAAAAAAACCTAAATATGCCCTCACACTGTGTCTACTTATTCTCACTATAATCCCATATTAAAAGTTACTCACTTTTCAAGTAGAGCTGAGAGTTTGGGTTTGGTTTTCTTGCACTGGGCCTTTAAAAATTAAGGCAAGTTATATCTTCTTTCTTTTCCAGGTTTTATCAATAATAAGAAGAAATCAGGCTTCTTGCTTGCTCTTCTGCAACCCTGTTGTTAACAGAAAAACACCAAAACCTCAAGGCAACCTGTATAACCCCACAAGTTAAATTCAATTAGGATCATTGAATACCAGCAGGAGCAGTGACTGTTCCTCAGATCTTTTTTGCAGAATCACACCACTGTGTGATTCTGAGGTTGGAAGGCACTTCTGGAGGTCATCTGGCCCAACCCCCCCCCGCTTGAGCAGGCTGCTCAGGACTATGTCTAGGTAGCATTTGAATATCCCCCAAGGATGGAGACTCCAGCAGCTCTCTGGGTAACCTCTGCCAGTGCCCCATCAACCTCACAGTAAAGAAGTGTTTCCTGATGTTCAGGAGGAACCTCCCGTGTTCCAGTCTGTGCCCATTGCCTCTGGTCCTGTCACTGGGCACCACTGGGAAGAGCCTGGCTCCTTCCTCTTTGGACCCTGCCTTTTTATATACATGGATAAGATCCACCCCTCCAAGACTTCTCTTTTCCAGGCTGAACAGTCCCAGCTCTCTCAGCCTTTCCTCATAAGTTTTAGCAAAATGGATGTGCTGTCTGGTAAAAATAGCTGAACACGTCAAGCTTTTTGCAGCAGTGGGAAATGCTGAACACCAGAACCCCAGGGCTATGCGCTGCTTAACTGCATGCCATCGGCTTCAGCTTTAAACGATTACATTATCAGCTTCTCTGTTTTGTATGATTCACAAGTGAGCAAAGCTTCACTGACTAGCCATATAAAAATACAGGAAAAAAATAGATTTGGTAAAACAGGGCACATATACCTTTCATTGTCAACACTGGCAACTGGCAGCACTGCGAAGGGTGGGCACCGAGTGTCGTCCCCGGCTGGGCAGGACCTCCCTCAGACACCGAAAACCGCTGCTCTCACTCTCAGCAGCCAGCCCCTCAGCAAAGCTGAGGATGACCCTCGCCAGAGACAGGCTTTTGGTGTGTCATCAATAAAGATACTGCGCCAAGGGTTTTCTCCCTCCTCATGCCCTCATGCTACGATCTGCCTCTTTCCATGTCACAGTCGTGACTCCAACAGCGCTGGTCACAAGGTGTCACCCACGGATTACACTCTTGCAGATTTGCTGCACACAGCTTCTTAAGTGACTTGAGGAAACCTGTGGAAATCCTTCCATCAGCGTTGGGTTTTCTTTTACAGCCGCGGCTAGGCAGGTCATCCATGCCTCAGAGTGAAACAAGACTGAACGTGTACTTACTGGTCACCGCTACGCCGAGCACCCCTACGAAGTTTCCACTGTCATCGCTTTCTGAAATTAAAGATGAATTACATACCTTTCTCTTTTATTCTTATTAATTTAGCACCTGCATACATAGTGGTCAAAATAGGATAGGTTTTGCATACCTGAGCCTAGTACAATGCTTCACAGAACCAGGAGGAAATAGGGAAGCAGATTCCCTGTTTCATCTATAAAGGCCCTGACTTTCAAAGAGCAAAGCCTGCGCTGAGGATACCTCTGGCAACTACCTATAGAAAGTATTACTTTTGAAAGTTGAAAGTGGCCAGGACTTTGGAAGCATAAAAGTGACCATGACTTGGAAGGAAAGAACAAACAACTGCTATGGCAGCAAATTAGGCATCAGACAACACCAGCCTGGTGTATAGAGTATTCTAGCGTCAGTCTAGAGTTAGAGTTGGATGTAGTCAGTATTCCAGTAACTGAAGCCCTGCATATATTGTAATGAGGTATATTAAGGTTATCATTACTTTTCAGGATACTGCTTCAATTGTTTCTGTTCATGGGTTAGATTATACATGAAAGTAACTTGAAAGTACTTTTTGCAAATGCATCAGCCTAAGCATGGATTAAATTCTTGCAGACTCAGGACCTAAATGTTTGTTCTCTCACACAGGTTTGCAGCATGTTTAGCACTGTCCTGACAATTTTCTGACACATCCATGACCGAAAGAGGTTAAAAGCATCCCATCTGCAGTCAGTCTCAGATCCCTGCAATTAGATGTTATCATTGCATTTGCGCTTGTAAAATGTCTGAAGGATCCTATGATCTCATTCATTTGCAAACCCACAAGTCTAGTTAAAATTATACTAGAGTAAAAGCTGAATAAATATTTGTAATTTTGCACAACAGTTAGATGATGATGATGATAATAATAGTAATAATTAATAAAGCTGAAGGTTTTACACATTGCTCTTTTTCCCAGCCTCAAAACCCAGGAGAAGAACATCTGCAACACTTGAAGTGAAAGCAGAAAAAATAAGTTTCACATTGTATGACTTGAGCACCCTTCCCCCTGCAACGCTCCCTTGGGTCTCCCACTCTTCCGTCCGCCTCTGCATGCACCAGTTTCCCCGGCACACACAGAGGCACCAGCCTCTTCCAGGGGTCACCGCGCTCTTACTGGAGTCACTCCGCTCCCTAGAGAAACACTGCAATACCCTTCCCCCTGATTTCCTTGGTAAACTCATTGCCTGCACGTCCTTACTCCTGCTTGCACAGCTGGCTGACACACTGTAAATGCTCCACTTGCAAGACACAGACCTTACATCAGCATTCCGGAAATTGAGAATGAAGTCTGTGGCTTGACCAAAAAAAAGAAGAAAAAAAAAAAAAAGGAAACAAAAGCCCAAGGGGAAAAAAAAACATTTGAGCATTTGATGTGAATAGGGGAAAAAACAGCATTTGATGTGAATAATGTGAAGACTTATATTCTGCTTTCTCATTCAGGGCTCTCAGGCAGTGAAACAGAAACAAAATATTTTAGGCTCTCTTTTTGCAGACTTGAGGCCACCCTTTGATAGCATAGCCCTGTCTGCATGACAGAACATGGCCTGGCTCCTGCCGTTTATTCAATGTATAGTATATCCCAGAGTTCACACAGTCTTGCTGGCTGTGTGCAGGTCCTACAGAACACCTCTGGCATATGACCAAAAGATAATGCCATTAAAGCACTAACATACCTCAAAATTTCACATCGTTATTTCACAAAGAAACCTCCAGAAGTCTGTGAGAAATCACCTTTAATCCTTCAGATCAGGTTTGCTGCTACACCAAAAGCTGTAATGCTTTTGCACTGCATTTTTAGCACAAAAGGAACAAAACCTCACAATAACTTGGGGGATTTTCGAGGATTCTTGTGACCTGGAAAAGCCCCTTGCATTGCCAAGCTGCGAGGGGGAGTTGCTTTGGCTCCATTCCTCCAGCCACAGTCCTAGGCAGGGCTGGCCATCAGGGAGATGTTGAGGGAGAAGACCGGGGCTGGCTGTGCCCTACTCTGTGTCCCTGTGTCACAGGGGCCCCGCAAGCCTACCCTGCAGACTCTCCTGCTGACAACCAAAGAGCAAGGGCCAATTCCTCCATCACCCATCTAACTTAACATCTGCAGCTGGACGAGACAAAATGGACACTGCATGCACACAGACTGGCTTTGCCTGTTGCGGGGGGGGGGGGGGGGGGGGCCATTTAGTGGGAACGTATGAGATGCTGAGTTTATTTTAGGCAACCTGAGGCTGGAAGTCTGGTCCCTTGTGTCACTTAACAAGGAGCAGTGCTCACAGTCTCTCAGAATCTAACAGCCTTCACGGAACATTTTGACTCATCTTGTTATAATGAATTCAGATAATTTTGTTAAACTAGAATTACAGACAGCCCAAGGACATTCGCTAAACCTGAAAATAATTTGCAAGAGTCTGACTTAACCATTTTGTGTCTGCTTGGTCCAGCTCAAGACAAGGAAAACATGTATGTGACAAGGAGAGAAAGATAGCTCCCGAGGAAGACACGTATGACCAAACCACCTGGAAGTCAAACTCAACGCTACCCCTTGAAATGAGTGTTAATCTTTTTATGATATAGCAAAAGGCAAATAAAAAGTAAGCCACTAGCAGCCTCAGCCGTACCTTGTCTGAGGCATAACAGGTAGGGTTATTCAGCTTTGATTTTTAATTTGCTGTTGCTCTTGAAACTACAGCAGGAATAGCACCATGGGAATAAACAAATTACTCTCCTAACCCAATTTACAACAGTTTTGGCTGATTCACTCAGTCTAGAGAGTAATATTTAACACATACTAGCAGCTATGTAGCTCTAAAAATGCACGAGATACATGTTTACATATGGAGCAGTGGAAGGCAGGACCCAATTGCACTAGTTTTCTGCTTAATGCATGAGACCAGACAGGCTTGTATATACAAATGTAATGCCTTATATCTCTGAGGAACGTATTTGGTATCCTAAGCAGAGAATGGCGCAGGCATCCTATGTGCAATTAGGCTTATTCACAGAGCTCCCCGGTTCTTTTAGGAACTGTAGCGCTCCGCAACATTGAGCCTCCTTGGTGGCCTATATTCTTTGTTTTGAGATCTCCCAGTTGGTTGTGTTGAAACACATGTTTCAGTGATAGATAAACAGCCTAGCTCAGCATATTTAACTGACCTGTTCCCACCACAGCTTAGCATTACACCAAGTGGTGAAGTCAGCCTCACCTTTGACTTGCGACGATTTCAGGTTTCCTTTCAGAGAAAGACACTGTTGAAGGGCACCATGCATACAGCAGATCCTTCTCAGGTTCGGCTGCAAAATACTCTCAATGGACAACAGTTCCCCATGTACGGTTGTTTTTGCACTCCCCAGTTACACAGTTCTTAATTCATTCAGTAGGGGGCTGCAGTCATTTTGTGTAATGCCAATTACTATTGGTTTTCAATCAGCGTGTGGTCAAGGCTAAGACCCTTCACCCTGCCAATTGCATCCTGTATCAGCTGCTCCATTCCCTCCTGTGATGGATGTCAGGCTCAGGAGCATTTAGTGCCCCACTCATCCCATTTACTCTTTTAAAAGATTGGCTTTCTTCCAACCCTTTTCAATTTTTTCACTACTCCATTTTTTATTTTTCATTGTGTCGACACTAATGGTTCAGAGAGCTCGTCGGCCAATTCCTGGAAGTTATCCAATTCTGCAGATTTTTAAATGTTTAAGTTTAATATCTGCCATTTAATATCCTCCCTAGTCACTCACTAATGGAATAGAAGGTAATCATCACCGTATTCTTATACCTTTCACACATCCATCAAAGACTAAAACGTCTTTTCCACAGATAAGCTGTTTCAGATCCCTTGCCTCCATTGGTGGCCCTCTCCATCACAGCCAGGTGCCCGAGGCGGCATGAAGACAGCGCTGAGGCCATGCCAAACTGCCACCTTGAAGTCCCGTAAGAAAGCAGCCCTTAAGCTCCAGATAGACTTATTTCACTTTTTCTTGTACTATTTCCTGCATCCCCTTATCTTGCCACAGGGCCTCCTTGTTATCCAAGGAGGGATGCATGCATGCCTCCATGCAGCCACAAGGAAAGCAGCCCTGCTTTTGCCATTACCACCAGGGAGCAAGCCAATGCCCTCGCAGAGTTCACCCTTGGCTAGGTTTTTCCCGATTACCTTGCCATTTCCCCCAGGAGCCCACTCATGGGTCTGGGAAGCATTACACTAAGCATTGGATTAGGAGGGGAGTGTGGTCCTTGCCCCAGAGGAGACCAGCGGACTCCAGCTGGGTCTGATCGAGCAGTCTGGTCGACATGGTCCCCGCAGCCAAGAGGAGCTGCCCTGAGGAACTCATCAACTCTCACCTCGCTGCAGGTGCCTCGGTCAACCTGGTCAAAAGTGGTCTGAGGACAGCAAGGGACAACACCAGGAGACTGCTAGAAAGCAGCAGGTCAAAATCACCTCGCACCCAGGGTAGTGGTCTCCATAAACCTGCAGCCTGAAGTTGCATTTAATACTTCTTCCTCCTTTCTTGCATGTCTGCAGTCTCTACTTCCCCCAAAATGCCAATCCCCCAGAACACTGTTTTTTTTAAAAAGATGAACTTGGATCAGACATGGGCTGAAACTAGCCATGCCCTCAAATGCACCCTGGCTTCTGTCACTAAGATGTAGACACACTTTGAAAAACAGCTTCAGAAACAAGGGGATTTCTAGTTGAAGCTGATTCTCCAAAGCTATAAAGATTCTGACTTTCCAAAGCTATAAAGAAATACCTTTGCTCTCAGACAATAAGAAACAATTATCTCTAACTTTGGACAGTGGTTTTCATCAGTGGATCTAAATGGCCTTTACAAAGAAGATAAGCATTTTCATTATTCCTATTTTACAGAGGGACAAACTACAGTGCAGAGAGGCCAAGAGGCTTACGGTCACACATTTGGCTAGAGACGGAGATAGATATTCATCTGATTTCCAGTCAGATGTTCTGGCCACTAATCTATCTACAGAAGTAATGCTTATTTACAGAGACTTGTTTCCTGGTTGACAGTTCATGACCACACAAATGGGTAACCAATGAACAGAGGAAATCACTATTTTTTTTTAAATGCAGTCCATTTTTTTTTCTCTCTGTGCAAAGGTCTATGAGATCTGTGTTCTTGCAGTCAGACAATCTAATGGAGAGGATTTAAACAACCATCAAAGAACCCCACAGAGATCCATGGATTTTCTAGTAGTGTCTGACTATCCATTTAATTCAGCTTACTTGTGAAAGAGAGGTAAGCTTTTACTGTTAGTTACACTAACTTCAGGCCTGCTGACACACATTTTCAAAGCTGTTTGTAGCAGAAGAATCCTAAGGCTGGGTCTGACAAGAGAATGGCAATATATTGCTAACACACAGTACGAGGAGCTGAGGGTGGTAAAATGCGCTCAATTCCACAGAGCAGCTTGAAGATTGCACATTGTCCTTATGGTACCAGAGCTGGTTAGGAAATGGTGCTTGCTGCTGACACTGCTGACAGCAGGATATCCATCAGCATCACTGTACTTGCTCTCACAAAGCAGATGGAGTACTCCAGCTCTGTGTGCTACGTATCTCTGAGGTCCCTGGGGATGGTAGTAGTGATCATAACCAACCCTCCAGGTGTGAAACTGTCAGTCACTTGAGCAGAAATCGGTCTCCCCGTTCCTAAAACATGGATTAAGGAAACATTACATTTCTACACTGAGGCCAGACTTTGCTAGAAAATACCTGAAATGAAGTAACAGGGGAAATAAAAGTTTCATCCAAATGCCTGAGACATTTAAGCAGGACACAGAAGTACAAATACTTAAGGGAAGGAACACATAGCTTTGAGGGCAAATTTTCCCTTTCATACTTTGATGTGAATTGAAAACAATGTTCTTGATATCAGTTCATGCTTCAGTGGTGTAAGTAGGAGCAAATTTAGTGGACTATTAAGAATTACACATCAAATTTTTATAAGCACATTTTTTGGTTGAAACTGTCTGAATGGGCTGCATCCTTTCTCCTGATGCACAGCCCTGGACTTCAGCAGATCTGTACTGCAGGGGGTACACCTAATTTGTGTGCTTTGCGATTAACTAATCCTATGCCAACTGGAAAACTGGCACCTACAGAAAAGTGAGTTTTCCCAAGCGCATTTCAATTCAGGTTTGTTACCAAACCACTGTAACTGTAGGAATCATTTCATGTTTTATTTAATAATTTACATAACAAATGAAATTGTTCTCTACAAACCCTAAATTTGCAAAGACAAGGCTGTGGGCTAGATTCAGCAAAGACATGCACAGAACTTAACTGTTGCAATGATTTTTAAATACTCGATCCTTGGAAAAAGGACCAATAGGTTTAAGTTACGTCCTGCGGCTGCTTATACAATGTGCTATAAATCCTTGGTGCCTCAGACTGGCAACGCAGAACAGCCGCATCACAGAGCCACAAAAAGCAAGCACTGAGCATTGACAACATGTGAAATGTCATCCCACTCCAGAGACTAAAAATGGGTCAGGGCCACCAGAATCCACCATCCCAAATGCTCTTCTGAAAAATGGTTCAATCTAGTGCCTCTTGGTGCAATATTGAGTTATTTACAGTACAGAAAGCAATGCAAGAGCTAAACCTAGGAATAAAACCTGGGAGACTGAAAACCTGAGCTCTAGACCTTGTTCCAGAGGATGTTTCTGTGTATGATTTAAGAGATGTTAAGCACAAGACCAGGATATGGAGCTGCCTGGTTCCCTTACTGGTGGGCTACTGTTATGCCCCCCCTTGAATTCCCTTCCTCTCATTCTTGTTCTGGTTTAGATATTGATGTCAAAGGACTTTGGGTATAGAAAATCACTTTTTCATCCCAGTCAGAGTCAATTCATTGCAAGAGCCAAAACTGGGGCAAAGAGGGGGAGAAAACCACTGCCTGTAGAGAAACTACAGCCCTGTGGCTGACGAGGACATGTTTGCAGGAGGAACTGCAGCCTGCTCTTCACTCTGAAGCTGAAGATTGTTCTTCAGCTGTATGCAATTGCTCCTGTGCAGACAGCAGGGCTAACTGAGAGCCAGGTAGCTCTGCTGACACATCCCATGAAACGCCTGGGATGTCAGCTGAATGCGGAACTGCAGCCAGAGAAGCTAATTTCACAGAAGCAGAGCATTCAGTAATTACAAATAACACAGGATTAGCTACACACACTTGCTTCAGAACATGAAAAGGGCATGGTCTGGAGGCAAGAAGGAGAGGAGAAATCAGATTTCACCAACAGGCCTTGCACTCTACAAAGCAGCAAGCAGCCCAGTCATGGGACTCGCCATATTAAATAGGTAAAATGAAGGAGACCTGTTTAGTGAGACTTTGTACAGCCGCGCACTCAAGTAATTATGCAGTGCTCCTGGCAGCCAGAAAGATGTGTTTTAACTTGTACTTTGGCCTCTCTCACATGGCATGTTGATGTACTTTTGTCTTGACAAGCTCTCTTGCTTTACTGTCCTGGAGCCAAACCAATGTGTGGTGCAAGCAGGTTCAATTCTAGATCAGCCATTGCAGTGATGGATTTGGCATCCAGCACTTGAAATTGTTATTTTCTCAGGCCCGCTCTTGCACAGCCGTGAGCACTGACTTCTCAGTGATTGTAATGCAAGCTGAAAATCCTCAGCCTATTTTAGGATTGGACTTGAAATAATTAAGATGATCTTGAAACCACCAACCCAACCTGACGAGTAGGTTTCCTCCTCCTGATTTCAGGCTTGGATGTTAACTTTTTGCTGATGATCAGATATTGACTGCGTTAGTAAGGCTTTCCACAATCCTGGGTATACAAACAGACCAGTTATGCTTTTGGAACACATAATTGAATATTGTTGCAGTCATTATAAAAGTAAAATCTTTGCATTTTAGACATAAATGAAGTAAGTATATAATAATATGTTTTATTATAGGAAAGGATATAGAAAAGGGTTTTTTATAGCAAAGGGTTCCTGTAATAATGCGATACTGGGTGCAATCAACTTCTGGCAGTGCTTCATCCATCTGCTAGTCTGAAATGTTTGAAATCCATGGAGATGCTTATAGAATGGTGAATATTACAGAATGCTTATAGAATACAGAACATTGTAGAATAAAATGTTCCTATAAGATAGTAGTCATGTCAAGCTGTCTTTCCCTGACTTCATTCCTGCCAACTGCATGGAAGCAGCAGTATAATAATGTACCCGTAACAGAAATCAGTATGCTTACAGTATGCTAAGTACATTTTGAGCTCATGTGGATAACTGCTTTCCTGAGAGGAGATATGACACCTCACACCAAGCCAGGAAACAAGCAGGTATACTGCTAAGTACTTAGCTTTGCTGGAAAGACAACTTAATGGATAGTAATAAGAATATTAAATGTCTACTTTTTTGTATGGTGTAACTTTCATAATTTTCATGGAATCATTCAGTGGTGAGAACATAACTGAACAAATAGTTAGCTGGCCAATACTTTTCTCTCTATTTGTCCAACAGCCTACAAGTTAGGGGGGGGGGGTAAATAGTACACTAACGCAAGCTGCAGTTAATGCCAATGGGACACCACTAGAGGTAACAACAGTTAACAGGGGGGTGGGAAAAAGTGTCTGGGCTTCTTTGTTTATTCATACCAGGGATCTGGGTAAATTAAAGTGAGATTTGCTGCAGGTTAATATACCACCAAAAACAAAACAAAAAAAACCCCAAACTTCAAAACAGACAGGAAAAAGGATCACTTTGCATTACTCTCACGGTACTAAAAGCTTAGAAAGCTGCCGTAAAAGAAGCAGCGGGAAATTTCTGGGGAGCGTACAACTGGCACAATGACTCTGTGCTACCCGCCTCTCTGGACTTTCTTCTGCTGGGGGGCACATTAGAATAGGGGAAGAGATGAGAGGAGGTATTTCCAGATTCCCAGCTGCATTGCATTACAGGCAATTGTCTTCTGTGAGAAATGGGTATTTCAAAGTACTGAGAGGAAGCGCCTGCATGTGACATTTCGAGGCATCCCTCCAGATTACTCGTAAACCAGAGAGCCCTTTGCAAACTGGAATCCACTGTGCTGGGAAGAGCTCCATGTGGCGAGCACTGAAGCGGCTCTGCAGACTTCCCTGCACTGGCACCGTGCAGTTAAAACTCACCCCAGTGCAGTGGCTAATGCCCACTGCTCACTTGCCTTATTACTCACACGCTTAAATGTCAAGAGCGGGAGTGGGCCAGAACGAGCAGGGCATTGCTCCACCCCGCAGATGAGAGGCCATCCACCCCAGAGGCATAAAAAAGTTAAGCTTGTCCAGACACCCGAGGCCCGCTGAGGGGAGAGGAAATCCCGGTGAAAGCACCGGGACCTGAAAAGCAATACAGGAAGGAAGACAGCCCGTATGCGCGGTGCCTGCACGCTGGGCTGGTGACGGATGGCTCTCGCAGGCCCTCGCAGCCGGACCAGCTGTAAGGTGCTGAGCCAGACCATCAAGCCCAAACCCGCTGCCCTGCAGCACTGCCCTTCAGCCTCACCACACCATGCACTGCAAGAGCAGGTGCACCGCACCGACCTGCCAGCTGCGGAAAGCCATGGACCATACATCAGCGCAGCCCGCTTCGCCCGGCTGTGGGTAGGGCTGGGGCCAGCCAGTGGCGACGACCACCCCTGCATCGACGACGACCCTCGCATGGACAACCACCCCTGCATCGACGACCACCCCTGCATCGACGACCACCCCTGCAACGACAACCACCCCTGCATCGATGACCACCCCTGCAACAACAACCACCCCTGCAACAACAACCACCCCTGCATCGACGACCACCCCTGCATCGGATTCAGCGCGGGCCCCCCTGCTCCCTGCGGGACACCCAGCACAGAGCGAGCTGGAAAAACCACAGCGGAAAAGCTGTCTGAGGGTTGTGCGAGCCCTGCACCCTTGGCACACTCTCCCTGCAGGGCAAAGAGCAGGTTTTCTGTGCTTTTTAACCAAGCTGTAGGCATTGTGTAGGTCTTTCAAAGTCATCATGATGGTCCATTACTTAAATCTGGATGTGGGACAAACATTGCATGTGAACAAAATCACACCCTTTCCCTGGAAGCTAAATACCCAAATATGTACTGTGCTCATACATAAATATGTATGTCACTGTAGGCCTAATAAATATGTCAAAACCAGGTTGGAACGTATGAGATTTTCACATTTTTTTTCTGCATTATAAGCCTTTAATGAGTGACAATTCAGCACTGAAATCAAGTAAAAGCTCGCTTTTTCACTTTGTCAGTTACAAAATGAGGACACAGGATGGGTACAGCCAGCAGGTAGACTCCCAGCTCTGAATCCCACTTCTTGCTAGCAGACCATGTTATTAATCACTGTTATCAACAGAGATAACAAACCACAGGAGGGACAGCACAAAGTAAGGCTGCTCTCCTCATGCAACTCAGCCTCCTCTGGGATGCTCCAGAGGCATGCATATGTTCCCTTTAGAAAACCAACCACTCGTGACAGAGTGTGTGGGGGGGTGTGACGAGGATAGATACTCTTATCACTGTAATTAGCAGCTTCAAGAAAGGTAGATCTCTATCAGGCCTAGCTAAAATAGAGGGACATATTTTATCCTGACAGACACCCCTTTGGCTGGGCCAGCTGTCTTTGAAGTCACCAGAAAGGCTGGGGACCTGCGGGGGCTCCAGCCCTGGCCCCTTTGATCTCAGTGCCCCCATCACATGACAAGCCCATGCATGATTTGTGTCTCCAGAAATTTTCAACACCTTCTGCGGCCACTTGCACGGTGTACCAGGTGGCTCCCCCCTCCCCATGCCCGCCCTCCCTTCAGCAGCTCCTCCAAGCCCGGCAGGGGTGGGGGTATCTCAGCAGTGAGGATGCAGCTTCGCACCGTCCTTGCCAGAAGCAAGCTCCTTCAAGCAGCAAAATTCAACAAGGAGCAAAAAATTAGGGGGGCGGCATCTACCACCCTCCTGGATGCTCTCTGGGAGGTGATCTGGCTGGTGTCCACCGCTGGTGCTTTGCGAACTATTTTTATGCTCCCCGTCTTCACGCTCCTCTTATCTTCATAGACTGTCCTCTGCCAGCAGCCGTCTGTTCAGCTAGCGTTTCTGTTTTCCACGGCCCTTTCCCACCCCAGGGGTCTTGACAGCTTATCTGGGGCTGAGCTGAATGAAGCCCTGCCCTGAAATGGGGACGACAGCAGGGAGAAGGGCAGGAGGAGGGAGTGGATGCAGTGTGCAATGGTTTTGGGAAGGAAGGGTCAGGGGCACTGAGACCTGCGAGGGAGGACTGCCCCGAGCAGGCACCGAGCAAAAATGTCTGCACGTCCTCCCCACCATCAATGCCCTGAATCCGCTCTGGGCACCCTTACCCGCTCCTCCGGGATCCCTGTGCTTGCCCGCTCCTTCCAGTTCTGGTCCCTCATCCACAGCAGGACAGGTCCCACCCGGTAAAAATTGCTGCCAAGTGATTTTCTGAGGCCGTGGCCCCTTTTACGGTGATTATGCAGCACTGCAATGAAGGCTGCTGAACTTTTCACCTCTTTGGTCACTCATTTTTACAAATCGGGGCACCACCGCACTTTTGCATATTGCACAGCCAGGGACCTGACCAAGGGGCTTGCTTCCAGCATCAGGGAAAGTAAAAAGAGAAATCAATATTCTAAAGGTTAAAACAGTCCTCAAAGGCCAGACACTCAGCAGCTATAAATCAATGCAGCAGTATTCAGTACAGGAAAGCTTACGTCGGTTTAGGATCTGGCCTGAAAACAGTTCAAATCATAGAATCGCAGCAACGAGATGGAAAAGAACGATTAGATCATCTCCTCCGTCCCTCGGGGCAGGGCATAAGGCTATACTGAGTGCTTTGTGCTGGGTCGGTAAAGCTGTAGCTGGTTCAGGCTCTGCTAAGGCTTTCCACTTCTGTTTTCCTAGTGCTTCTGTTCTTTGACAAATGTATTTTGAGTGAATAATTTATGCTTGGGATATTTAAAGAACAGAAACCTAAATCCTCTATTTACTGAATTCAAGCAGAGCTAGCCTAGAAGGAAACAGCTGCAATGCCTCATTTCCCATCGCCTCCTCTCTGCTGACCTGCTCAGGACCTTCACCCCAAAGCAGGGACAGCATCCTCTCCAGGAGAAGCAGTTATTAGGAGAGTAGCCAAAATCATGCATAGATCACTGTGTTAAAAATGGTTTGGTTAATGTGTTAGGGGTCCAGGTGTGCTACAATATGTTTTGGTTCCTCGCACGTTTTATGACAAAGATGAAAGATGTGCCATATCCTCAGAAAGAGATCAGACCTGTTCCTGGTAAATTCACATTATCAATTCCTGCAGCTCAAGCCTTGCCTCTCTTTTGAGCATGGACTCCAAATTACGCTGTCTGATGCCATCTGGTGAATCCACAGGGGATGAGTAAACAATACCAAACTGATTTCCCTGCATACCAAAGGAACTTGGCTTGCATTCACATTCCCTTGGAGGTAAGTCCTTATTATTCTGATTGCTAACTCAGACTCCACTAAGAGCAGAAGGAAAGGAAGGGAGGAGGTGATAAAGGGAACTCCTTTTGCAGCATGGATGCAGTGGAGATCACGGAGACAAGGTGCAATAATAAAAGTGACATGATAGGGGCTGCTCTTTTGATGTGCCGATGAATCACAAACCTTGATTTAAGCAAATAGGTCTGCATCTGTTCTGCAGATAAGCACGGGAGAAAAGTGTGGGTGAAAAATCTACTGATTTTTAATAAGGGTAGGCAGCCTGAGGTACATTTTGTTCTCAGTTAAATTGTCACATAGTAAAGAAAAAATAAAACAAAACAGACAAACTTGAAAATTAGGTGCAGTAGATCTATAAATTTATAAAATTAAGGGGGGGATTTAATTTAACACATACCATATATTCAAATTATTTCCTTTTGTAATTAGATCTCTGCAAACATACATTTTTCAATCTACCAAAATTGTGCAATAATTTGAGAAAGAGAGAGAGAGAGAGTTTGGGCCCTGCAGAGACCTAAGAGTGCATAAAGACAGGCATGTCCATAGGTGTCTCATCATGTAACTGGGCAGCTGTAGCATTCTCAGCAGGTAACACAGAGCACAGGTATTGGGCCACAGTCATGCAAGAGGTAATGGAGTCGGAAGGATGGACAGAAATGAGTTCTTTCTACCACACACATTTTCAGGTAAGGTCACATCTCATTTTTATTCACTCCATGGCTTAAGCCATTAGTGCAGTGCTCAGGGGTGAGGTTCTCTTCCAGAGCCTGCTGCAGACTTCCTGAGCAGTTTGGCACATCCCTTGGCTTGTGTGCCTCGTTTCCTGTCCTTACTAATTGCATCTCTCTGACAAACCCACCGAAGCTGGCAAGTCTGAGAGCAGTAACTCCAGCACAACAGCTGACTAGCTGCATCTCCCCAGCAAGGCCAGCACATCCCAGACAGACCAGAACGGTGCACATGCAGCAGGGCTCTGCACAGGCAACAGAACCTGTGTAGGATACAGCCCAACAGTTGCACACCACCAGTCTTGCTCTCAGCATGTGCAAGAGCACTTCTTCAGGATGGCTGCCCAAAGCAGCAGATGACAGATTGCTGCTTAGCACAGTGGTCTGTTGTCAGAAGAAGGGTTGTCAGGCATGTCCTACTTAGGGGATGAAAGATGCACCATCTATAGACACAGGGACTATATGAGTCATTATGGAAGAAGTAGAAGGAAACAAAAATACTGTTCCTTAAACTTACTGCCATATCATGGGGGATGTGGGGAAAAAAAACCCAAAAAACTCACAATGCCCTTGTAGGGACTGTGCGAGCATCTACAGGACTATTTTGAGGAGAAAGGACAATTGGCATCATCCTGGAGAGCAATCTCCAGGCAGTTGTGAGGACAGCAAGTAAACTGTTGGGAAAGCGGTATTTCCTCAGTGTAAGAAAGCACTCAGAATGTGGGACTTTTTCAGCTGACCCAGTGGGTTACAGTAATAACATGGGTGGTTAAAAAAGAGCATTTGGAGGCAGGAATGAAGAATATCCCTTCGAAGGCATCAGGGCAAACATCCAGGAGGGACTGAAAAAGGTGGGTGTGCTAAGTCACCCAGACAGCAGATACCAGGGAAAGGAAAAGCACCCCCTCGATCCTTCCTCCAGCACCCACCTACATCTCAGGTGGTGCCAGAGGCGCAATCGGTGAAGACAGGCCAGGTCTCTGGGCTCCCACCTCGGAGGGGGATGGAGGAGAGGGGCCAGGATCAGGCTCCCTCCCCTCTGCCACTCGGTGGGGAGCTGCTGCAGGCAGGGATTTGGCAGCCTGTCCAGACAGGTCCCGCGAAGGCAGGCGAGAGTTTTTGTGTTTCACTCTGGTTTTCTGTTTGTTTTTAAACACCGAGAGTATTTCCCAGTGGTTGTACTCATGTTTGCACTCATTAGCAGCAGTTAGTACAGAATCTTTGCCGTGATACTTGTGGATTCGTAACTCATCAGTACGGCAGAAGCTTCCTTAGCCATAGGGTGTTTGGTTTGCGCAATTCAGTTTAGGAAATCTCCCTGGATTTTCCCAGGTTTTGTATACATTTAGTTTTATTGGTGGTTGGGCTCAGCAATTCAAACCCCACTTCGCTCTTGATATGTTTTCGTGGCTCTGCTCTGCGGCACTCAAAGGCCAGCTGGGAAACAAAAGGAACCTCTGAGATCGAAAAGCTTTCAGCTAACACACCAGCTAACATGTGACTCAGCACTGCGATAGGCTTAGTTTGGGAAAAAAAAAAATCTGTTTCTGAAATTTTTTAAGGAGTATTAAGTGGTTAAGCATGCAGCCTATCTTTGCCTTCTTTTCCACGTGTTGACAGCCTTACTTTTGTAATGGCTCCTCCAATTAGAAGAACACGTGTTAGCTAGGGGTGGCTAACTTGAGGCTCTGGACATCACCACGACCTGCTAACATCTTCTTACGCTTAACTACCCTCGGTTATACTTGTGGATTCACATCCGATTATCTGTTAGGTCATATTTTGCGTTTTAATTTTAGGTAAAACCTTCAGCTGATACCGAGTCGATGCGTTTCCTAACGCAAAGCTTCCCCACCCCTCCCCCCCGATATGACGTTTACATAGTTAGGAAGGGCTTTTCAGGCAACGCTTCCGAAAAGAGAATGAGCAAAGTCCGCGCTTCTGCCAAGGCTGTGTCGGTGCGGTCTCTCTGCCTGCACACCACAGCCCGGCAGCGGGCTGCTATGTAAAAATAAATTACAGGCAGGCACGGCTCGAATAGAGAAACGCCCCCCCCC
>NW_010972687.1:10735091-10749540 GCF_000737465.1 Haliaeetus leucocephalus | reverse complement strand
GGGCCGGGGGCAGCGGGCGAGCGGGCATAAGAGAAAATGGGGGGGGAGCTTTCCCCCACCTGCCGGCGGCGTGCGGGCCAGGGGATACCCCCCCCCCCACGGCGACGTGCTCCGGGAGGCGGGGCCGCCGTACCGGAAAAATTGGGGTGAATTGGCGCCTGGTTTCAAAGGAAGGAATTTGGTGCAGAGTAGGCATAACCATTAACCTGAAGTGCCAGGGCGAGCTGCCTTTTCACATGCAAGCAGGCGGGTAACGCACAGTTCCAGATACGTGCCAATGGCCTCCGGGGGGGGGGGGGTGAATGTCACTGGTAACAGCCTCTCCTCTCCTACTATTCTTTTTTATAGCTGAAAGTTAAGATCTGATGCTTAAACAAGCCATAGCCGCGGACCATTTTTGGCCATCGGATCCCTCATGGCATTGTTGTCTAGTCTAAGAGCTTCATTAAAATTCGGACTTTCAGTTCTACCTGATTATTCCAGCAGCAAGCAGCGGGAGGTGTAACCAGAGCCGGGCAGGTGAGAATCCCCGCCGCTGGCAGGTAACACATTTGTGTTTCCACGCTGCCTTTTTGGAAAGTGGCCAAGACCAGAACCCGAAGCACCGAAATCCAGACAATGGCTAAATGTAACAAAAGATATGGGGGGAAAAAAGGCAGACGCGCCAACCTTCAGACAATGCTGAAGCTCACAAAAGCAATTCTGAGGGGCCTTCTGGGCAATCCACAAGCTGGAAGTGCCGTAAATCTCCTTTGTCGCTGCAGCCTGATCCCTTGCAGAGATTAAGTTCTTGGAGGGAAAAAGGAAATCTTCCTACCCTTCTACGCAGACTACATATACCTCTGCATGGCAGCCAGACCAACAGCAGCACCACGTAGTGCACATCTGTCTTGGAGATGTTTCTTTCTCATTTTGGCTAAAAAGGAAACGTGGTTCACAAATAACAGGGCACTTCACCAGGCTGACAGAGCATCTCTGTGGAAATTCAAAGTTGCTGTGTTGAACCCTTGTTCCAAAAAGAAAACCCCCCAAACCAAAATGTTATACTTTTTAAATGGTAGGAAAAGCTACTTTCTGCCACATCCTTCCTTCATTAAAATGGCAAAGCCAAGAGCAGCATTTTCTGCGTGCTGCAGTGCCTCCTTCTTTACCAGTCTAAGCTTCATGTAAAAACCATTTTCCTCCTCTGTAACTGAAACTAGACTCATCAAGCATGTAACAAATTCAAAATACAATTATTTATTAATGAATAATCATATTCATTCATAAGGAACGCAGTTGCGGACCTCCTCTGGAAGAGTTAAAGCACTTTTTGGCTGCTTACCTTTTACTAGCAATTTGCGTAGTTAACACTGTGGGGACTGAGGAGTCAGGCTGGAGTTGCTCTGTTGGCAGTGCACATGTAGGATGGAAGCCTGACGTTGTGTAAAATAAATGAAGATGGAGTAATGCAGAACACTTACTTTAAGTAAGAACTTTATCCCTTTTGAGCAAAAAGGATCATGAATGTTTATAAATAACTAGGAGAGCAAGTATTTTAGACTGGACCACAACAGACTAGCAATAAACAGAGAGTTCGTTCAAGCAGTAATCGTACACGTATGCATGCTGAGGACAATTAAATTACACCAAAATACTTTGTGCGGGAACAAGTAATTTGTACCATTTTATGGTGCTGCATAAATAGTAAGTAATATCATAATGTAACTGCTTTCTGCAAAACCTGATCACACATAATTTCCCCCAATTTATCATTGTGCTGGTTCATACCAACAAGTTCCCAAAGGAGCAGTGTAGTTATTAGCAGGCATTGATTTCTGCACTCAGTCTGCATCTTCCTACTATAACATTTCACTTGAGGAATTAGAATGTTTCTGAAAGCTGGCAGTGGGGCGACACACCAGCTTCCTGGGAAGGAAACATTATAAGGCATTTACTGCTGTCAGCGCCAATTCCATTTACAAAGCTGTAGCGCATGGGAAACTTTTCTGCATTACTAATGAATAACAACTTCTGAAAGATGGGAAATTAGTTTGATAAGAGCCACCCAAGCCCTTGCAGAGCAGGATGAAGGCACCCGGGAATGCATAAACGGGATGGCTGAGTCGGCAGGGTGAAGCAGGAGGGCTGTCAGAGGAACATAGTCTCACAGGAGCAGACTTTGACTTCCCAAGAAGCTCCTCAGGGAGCAGCTTTCCTGGGCCCTGAATGCCACAACATCAGCAGGGCACTGATTTCACACCCAGCTTCACCTTCTGGTCTTCTCTATATGGCCCTGCTCACATCCCTACAGCAGCAGTAGGTCTGGCAAGAGCCAGGAAGGTACTAAGAGCTTCAGACCTCCCTAATTAACTCCTTAGTCATCACGGCCCTTGATCTTTCTAGTATGGCCTGTCTTCCTTGTACTAATCCATGAAATCAAGGGAAGTGCTGACAAAAGTATAATTACTTGGGCTGTCGTTTTCATTTCATGATATAGAGCACTTGGTGGCAATATTGCCTGAAGGTGTTCCTGTTCCCCTTGCCTGCCCACTGCTTGGTGCTGGTGGGGAGACCACTCCAGCAGCCTTGCTGCAAGCTGCCTGAAAAAATGCCCCAGCTCCAAAAAAATGGAAAACCTGTAAAAAAAACAGACACCACACCTAGAAGAGAGCATGGTGCATGGGAGAAACTGGGAGTGAACAGCTGATTTCAGGGGAGAGACCCAGGAGCAGAGCTGCCTCAAGCTTGGATTGTCACCAAACACTTGGTAGCCTTATACACATGAATGTTCAGGGAGGTTTCTCCTTCAGGAGGAACTCACTGTATTTTGTGTGCCAGGAGACAGACAGTGTGGCTAGCAATAAAACAGCTAGCGAGTGTGATAGTATTTCCATTAGGGAAGATGCGTTTGCGTCTGGGTTCAGCAAGGGACCGGGTGCCTATGATTGCTTCATGCCTAAAGAGTTATCAGTGCTCCTTCCTTATTATTCTGCAGTCTCAAGTCTGATTGGTATTTCTGTCGGTGAGGTTGGAGACAAACTTATTGTTCTTTCTAATACCATTAAAGCATTGGCATTTTGGCTTTGTGAGATACTTTACTTAATGAAAGAGGAAAATAAGGGGGTTTATTTTTACAAGGACTAGCAGGAGGTAAGAGCTGGTATTACCAATCTTTGAGAACAGTTGCTTTCAGGAAAATTATTCTCCAAATGGAGGCTGAGGGCTCTGACCATGATGAACTGAAGTGCAACATGTAATTTCATTACGTTGGGCTAAGCTGCCTAAGCTTATTGGTACCTTCAGCAACAGAGCACATTGGCTTGCAGTATTGCGGTTCTGCAGTGGAGGGATGTGAATGAAATGCTGTGAGGTTGCTACAATTTTCTCAAGTGCCATAAAAAAGTGACCAGTTGGTCATTAGCTGATCACCCCGCAGTTTAAACAGATGACATGCTACTGAGATCTTGAAAATACGCTGGTTAGCACTTAGGGCAGCACTGCCATTAGACGAGCTCTTGCAGAATTACCATGCATATAGGAAATCTGTTTAATTCCCATGTGTTTGGTTTTCAGACTTACAGGCTCCATGGCAGGGTAGGGGGAAAACCAACAATCAAACCATCATTCCCTTGAGCTCTGTGCTGAATTATTTTACTGTATGCAATCCTTTTTTTGTTTATGAGGCTATATACACCAGTACAGCATTTCTTGTCCTTTCTGGTGCTTTGAAAGTAAGAGAGTAAGGTGAATAACGATCTTGCACAGTGGGTATGTATATCTGTCTGTATACATTTATATGCGACTTTCATGTCTGTGAATTGTGCTGGACAGATAATCATGAAAACTTGACAGCCTCTCCTTCAAAGCAGTACTGTGAGAAACAATTACATGCACTTTGAATACCAGCCAGACAAGCTTCCCACACCATAAAACACAGTAATTGGAGGCGAGAGTCGCATCCTGCCATCCTTACTCTGTCTTCAAATAAGATTACCTGTACTGTGCTCCAGGAAAGAATCATGCTGCTTATCATTTGCACTAGCTGCAGGAAACCCTGGCTGAAATTCGCTGACCTCTGTGATACAAACGGTGAGACTGAATGATCAACCATCTTTAATCCTTAAAACCTACGAACAGAAAGAGGGAAATGAGCAGCTCACTGTGATATGTGCTGGTCTGTTATCTATGGCACAAGCCCTAGTACATAAGGCTCTGCGCTTCCTAAACTGCCTCATAAAATCCCGCATTTATAATGGGTGTCAGTACTGGGTGTAACTAAACCAGCATGGAGAGTGGTTTAACAACATGTATAAACAAGAACAAGCAATGCAAATCACAGTTCCTGCAACTCCTTTTGAGCTGTTCTTAGAACAGGGAGGAGCGATATACAATAAAGGGTGAGAAATCATGTTGGTTTTCCCCTTCTCTAGCTTTTCCTTCTCATTAATTAATACTGTGAATTAGTTCTGGTTGGTGGATACATTTAGGTGTTTTGTGAGTCTGAGAGCATGTCCTACCTCCATTCAGATTATGAAACAAGCACAACAAACATGCCTATTGACTGGGTATCTGTATTGCATTTGGTCATTTGAGAAATTTGGCCCCATAAAGGTCAAATGGATGTCTGAGGACAGGAGGAAGGTGGAAGTATAGAGGCCCATACATTACACAAGGGTTGTCAGGGGACAGGAGGTGTGGACAGGCTGATTTGGCTCTCCTGTCAATCTACTACTCCATACATTGGTGACAGCAATGTATTTACTTTTTTTTAAATCAAGGAATATACCTGAGCTCAGTTAGAGTCAAATTATCATTAATGAGCACTCCAAAACTACCTTTAAGTCTTCATGCACTACTTACAGTAAGTCACTCACCAGGACTGACTGCAGAACACAGGAAAAACTTTTTGTGTGATTTCTTAATTTAATTTCCTTGGTCTGAAGCATCAAAAAGAGTGTTAATTATGTGGACAAAAATCCTATTCTGATTTCTCAGGATTTTAATAAATGTTTTTAAATTGCTATTTGTCTTTTTCCCTAAGCAGATTTCTAGCTAGCCATTAGAAGATCAATCCCTGCTGAAGTCCCAGCTGCACCTGTTTGTCACAAAGCAGCTGGCAACTGGCCAATAATTGTCAGTAAAGCCCAGAAAAGGACAGAGGAGGAATTGGCAAAATTGAGGAAAAAAATGTGAACCTTTTAAATAATGGCATTGTCCTGTGACATTTCCTTCCGTGCGAAACCTCAGTGAAGAAGCCTGTCCTTGCAGGGATTTTCACAAATCCTGCTGAGAAGGGAGGGGTCACCCAGGAGGAAGAGGTTGTCCTCCACATCTGTCATTTTTGCCAGAGATGAAGCAATCTGCCCTGAGACTTTTTTCCCTCAGTATCAGGTCAGGATTTTGCTCAGCTTGCTCTGGTGCAGAGCCAAGCTGGCAGCACGCTGCTGATGTCCTGGGAAAAAGGGAGAGGGGCTGTGATGCCCTGAAACCGTGGGAAAAGGGGAGAGGGGTGACGACACCGGGGGCAGGAGGGGTCTCCTTCGCACCCGCAAGGCTCAGCACAGTAGGGCCAGGTTGTCTTTCACCACCCCCTGATCAAATTCAGTTTATGCTCAGAGAGCTGGGCGCAGATGACAGCATCCTACAGAAATTGTTGGCCAGGCTAATGCATGAAGACCATGAAGAGGATGGTCTTTCCCTTCTGAAGACATCAGCAAATGCCATTACAAAGCCCAGAAAAGGGCCTCGTATAATACCACTACTATTTGCCTTCTCCATTTCATTGAAAACAAAATAATTGGGCAAGACTTAATAAGGCCACAAGACAATAATGCCCTCCCCCCCAACCAGGACACGGTACTGATAGGCTTAAAATCCCTTGGAACAGCAGTTGGTTATCCCATTTTTTTAATCTGTTAAATAATTAGATTGCATGAAGCTTTAATGATACATGGTACAAGCGCATATTAAGCCACCAGTCCATTGCATTGAGGTTGGAGGTAATACAGCTCCTCATCCTGGTCTACTCTATCACTGTGACTCTTTTCCTGACGTCCTACCAATGGTAGTTTACTGCACAAACAGGCAATCCAAGCCTGCTTTCTGGATCTGTGTTTAGTCTTTGGAAGATCTATCACAACATTTATGAAAGTATCTGTTATTCTTGAAAAAAACAGCAGGCGACTTAAACCATTTGGATTTGGGCTTGGCTTATTTTTTTCTTTGCTTCACACAGAGAATCGTGAGCAGCTCTTTTGACGCTGTTGGCTTTTTCATCGTTCCATACTATCTAGTAATTTCATACTACCAGACTTCCTTGGCTGTTACGCGTAAAATGATTTCCAAGTGACTAACTTGCAGACAAACAAATGAGGTTGGGCTCTGGACCAGGTAAGGGAGCACCAGCTGGACAGCCCAGCTCCGCATGCGTCTTGCCTCAAAACAATGAGATTTCATGTGGAAAGAAGGCAGGAGGATCTGTATGAAGTGTGACAGTGACTGAAAGGGACTGATATGATACTGATCCCTAAAATCCATTCAGACTGTCTTTGAGCTATTTGTTCAGCTGCAAGGTCATAGGAGAAGTGGGCATGGAAAGCAATAAATACCATTTTCTTATCCTTTGTTGTAGAGTCATGTACTTTTTTCCAATAAAGGAGTGTACGCAGTAGACATAGACTGAATACACAATGCAAGCAGACTACCGGTGACTCTAAAAAGCATTGCTTTAAAATGCCTGCCCCTAGGCATATCACACAAAAAATCCCAGAAGGTGGAGACTCCAGGCCTGCCCTAACATTGAAGACAGATATAATAACCAGAAACAACAGGCCTTGAAAGCAACTTCAAAACCCCAGGAAGTCTGGGAGTGAATTTTCTTTATTGCTCCTAATTACAGAATATTCCTTATCTTTCTCTTTATCTCAGTGCAAAAATGTATTTTATATGTGAGAAACATATAAATAACAGGCCCAGCTGAGTCATTATGTTTTTCTAACGTTCTTTGGTGATCTTTATTTCTCCACCTCTTTTTTTCTTTTTTTCTTGGCTATTTCTTGGTAAAGATGCTTGCTCCCTGCTAGACTTTTCTTTCTCTGCCTATTTTCATTCCTAAAGCCAAAACAAACAACAGTGATTATCAGCTGATAATGTCCTTCATGATTCCTTTGTTGACATTTTTCTTAGCCTATTTCTTATCTCTGTTATCCTAGAATAATTACAAATTTAAAACATTAATCAAATAAAAAGAAAGAGTAAATATTATGTCACCCCCCCTTCTGGGTTAGTCCTGAGGTGGCTATAGCTAAGAGCACCTGATGATTGAATTTAAAAGTCAGGGTGCCTCAGCAACGATATTTAGGGCAGCAGTTCCGCTTTTGTCCAGCAAATAAGCGCAAAGGTGCAGTACAGCTCTCCCATGCTCCTTCCTGCATCCTCCTTCATGCCAGCAACAAGATTGCGGCAGCTCTACAGCATGCTGAGTAATGGGACTGGTCCATCTGGAAACCCACTTTTTCAGCCAAGGAGGTTTTCAGCCAGATCAGTTCCGTGACCTGAGCTGCCATACAACCTCCCAGGTGTTAGTGCCGGCACGCGAGAGGTTTCAGGAGAAAGCCGCAGAGGGAAGAGAGAACTAGCTGTCTGGGTAACAGACCACTTTAATGTCATATAAAAGGGGTGGAGAATGTTGAACCAAAATCAGAGCTAACAGATTTTACTTAACAGTTTTGCCAGCCTCAGCACAGGTGTATTAGTTGCCATGGTCCAGCTGATGGATGGCAATGTGCTAAGTGACCATACTCTGCATCTCTAATGTAATTTGCCATGTAGTTGTGTCACACTGTCATGAAATCACGAGACGTAAATGTCAGTGACCAAGAGACTTTTGTTATCTGCTATCTATCATGTTGTATTATGCAGAAGACTACTACGAATTTTGGACACCTCCTTTCTTGCCCTAGAAAAGTTCCCTTGATTTTAAAGTGTTACCAACTCAAAACCAAAAAATCACTACAGAAATTGTTCCCAGACAAATGGTTCATCAAATTACTTCATTTGTAATTGAGGATTTTTTATAGTGTTAATTAACAAAAATAAAACGTTTCAAAATAAGAAATCCTTCAGGATAAAAGCTTTTGGCTAAGGATGTCTTGATAATTTTAAGCACAAAATAAATATTTAATCACAATAACTGAAACTGTTTCCTTGTAAATGGTTTTGATGTTAACCAATGGAGAATTTCCTGGATTATATAAAAAAAATTCCCAACTTGCTCTACAATAAAACTTTTGCTTCCTCTTCTTCTGTGATTTTTTTTTTTGGTAACTTCTCTGTATGATCCCGCAGTTCTGCAGAAACATGAATAAAGAACTTCTATGTGGGGCGATGTTTTAGACAGCTAAAAGATATATTTTGCAGATAGCCAGACCGCTCAGTGCACATTAAATGCAGTAACCATAAGTCTTTGCAATTGTTGTCTTTCTGTGGAGACAGAAAGTTACAGATGTGAATTTTGGTATTGTGCACTTCTACTCACTTAGATTGTTATGCAAGGCATAGAAAAGCTATAAAATGTTCCCAATTTCTGCATGCCTAAAGTGATCTTTTATATCTTTGTAAGTCTCTTGTCAAAGACTATCCTTGGTCCCTTCCAGCATATCTTTTATTTGCCTTTTTGTTATTCTTTGCAACAGAGAGCTGTGTTCCCAAGGAGGTTTTGTTAGTTACAAATTGCTCATATCAGCTTAGAAAATCCCATCCTTTCCTGTACTGTGTGTCCTTTTATTTAATGTATAATAGTGAAGCAATTGGATCCTTTGCTTTTGTTCTCTATACAAAATTAACAGAAACCTAATAGGACCAACCAGTGGAAAGGAAAACCTTACTGTAGGGCAGGAGAGAAATGTGCCTGTAACATCACACTGGGAAATCATGACCTGGTTTAGCTTCAGCAAAGGGGTTGTTATTAGGGCAACTTAGTTCAAGCAGCAAGTTACATCAGGTTTTTGCATTCTTTTGGAGTGAGAAGGACAAGGGATGCCAGCACAAAAAACCACTGAAAAAAAAAGAAGAGGGCACGCAAGAAGAGAAGAGGAGTCTGCTTCACCTTTTATTCACGGTGTATTTCCATTGCTGACTTCTCATTTTGCAGGCTCGTGGTTGTCTGAGTGTTGACAGGAATTAATTGGCTTGTGCATTAGTTGAGGCAGATGCCCAGTACAAAAACGGTGGCAAGTACGAGATACATTTTTCGAAGTTAATCTTTTCTTATTAAGGTCCGGACTTGGAGTCTGCAGGTTTTAGCTGGGTAATTCAGCTGAAGTTACAAGCATTGGTACAAGTCAAAGAATCTCACCAGCCTTGTGACCCTCTCTGAGTAAAGCGGCATGTGTGGAAAGAAACTGGATTAAGATGCTATGCTGAATGATAAAAAGGCAAACTCTTCACTCACTACATAAAGGAGATGGGTCTGTGGCTATTAACTCTTACAATCAAGTTTTTCACCAGATAAATCCCTTATAATTCCATTTCTTAATTTGTATTTGTGAAGTGTGATATGAAATTTCTAGTCTATAAACACAGTTGTGGAAAATATGAAGAAGTCATAGGGTATTATAATAGTGCAGGCAATAAAAATGTAGGGTTCATATAGGAAGACTGCAAGCTTAGTATAAAGTTTACAAATGTCTTGATCCATTACTGTCAAACCCTATATTTGCTTTTCCCATGTTAACAACAGAACGGCTTTGTTACCTTTCTGGTTTCATACTTGCCCCACATCAGTTGTTTGATATTGACTTGTGTGAAAAACATGTAATCAGAAATAATTCCTGTGATTGGTGATGACTCCATTTAAAAATTTTCATTAACTTTGATCTTTTTGGAAATGTAATTGCATTTTCAAAGGAGATGAAAAACAATATATTGAGTTTTAGTTTCTTCATTATTCTTCATGTACTACATTATTAATGTTGCCTCATTGACCTTGTCCCTTGAGGCAGGCACTGCTGACACCTTTTTTATTATTTTTCTCATTAATAAACATGTTGTGCCTCCTCCACTAGCCCATGCACTTCTTCCACTATGTAGAGTGGATAAAATGTCTTTTATTATTCGTCATCCAATGACTGTTGATCCTATGTCTTTCCATGCAAGCTTGCTATGAAAAGACCACTTGAGTGGTTAGATTCTTCCTTTTGTACCCATACACATAACCTTGCTGTTTGAATAAGAATTATAGGCTCCAAATTTGGACACTGATAAGTGAAAACTATTAACACAAAATATTTGTTTGAGTTGTTGCTATTTTGTCTAGGGGCAAAGCATGTCAGTAATGTAATTTACTAGTGAGTTCTCATTGTAAAATACGAATGCTTACACGGAACCAGAATGAGGGGAATTCCTACCACTTTTGCCATCCTTCCCTAGATTCACCCCGTCCCTCATTCCTTTAGCAAAGTTCTTAGCAGGCTTTGCAGTGAGATTTAATGGAGACTGGACTACGGATAACTCTTTTGTCCATTGGTTGGACACTAACCTACAGTGGAGCTCCAGTAAATCCGTTATTCTGGATTAGGAAGTAAAAAGAAAAGAAAGGAAAATATTCTCTGTGGCCTTTATGGGGTTCTTGGCCACTAGAGCCATCAAAAGAAGAAAAACAGACCCTCCTCTCCTATGTCATCCAGCCATGCACTTCTGTGCACTACATAATCTAAATCTAGATGCCTGTGCAGCACCTATTTAGCTCCTTCTCCTTCTGTCTTATACATACAGACACATGGTAAATACAGGGACAGTTTTAAAGTCTTAGAGTGTATCCTCAACATAATTGCCGTGTTTATCCATAATGATATAGGAAGTGTTCAGACCAAAAAAAACCAAACCCACAGGGTTAGGAGATAACGCCCCTTAACTATTATAATTTAGTTCCATTGCCTCTGTAATTGCAAAAGTGAAGGCAATGCATTTTCTCTGCCTGATGGGGAAGATACAGAACTAAAAGGGCAAGGTTTTATCTGTCTGTAGTTCTGCCGCTGACTTACTGTGTAATCTTGCACAAACCACTTTGAGCTGTTGTGTATCATGTTGCTAGCTGGGATAAAGAGTTAATGGTGTTTTCTTACTCTGCAAATAATTTTAGCTCTATGTCAATTTTAGTAGTTTCATAATGTTAATCAATATTAATTTATTGGACAGTGCTTTTAAATGCCTTTTGTGTGCTTATTTTTCTATATTAAGGTTTCCAAAACTGTTTTTATTGTCATGGCTGTAAAGTGCATTTAAAATCTGTATTTTTATCATGCTGTTTTCTCAAGATTGTTAGTTGAAAAGTTTTTTTTTTTCAGGAATACATGTTTGTTTTCCTCTAGCACTGATTGAGATGAGTGGCAAATGATCTAAAAAGTCATGCCATCATAGCAATATAGCAACAAAACAGTATAGCTTGAAACTTTGACTTTGGTTAGAGTTGTTCACATAGTCACATTCATTCAACACAACTATTTATTCTTTTATCCTCTCATCCATTCATTCTCTCACGTACTCTGCTACTGACCTATTCATTGCATTATATATTGGTCTGCAAACCTCCGGGCACGTTCACTGCCCTTTTCACCGACTTACTAAATACCTACCACCTGTTCACTCACTCACTCTTGGACTGATCTGCCCCCAGCCTCAGACCTGGCTTCCAGGCCAGCTTTGGTCTTCCTCTCATTCCCTACTCTCCTCTGGTATCTTCCACCCTACAGCTTATTTCTTCCTTAGTTTAATTAAGGAGTTCAAGTTTAAGAGCACAGTCAGTTGTTACAGCTTTAACTTTTTCTTGCTTAATTGCTGCCTTTTTTTTTTTCCTGGCACAGATTTGATACAGCTTGCCTAGGCTTTAAATACCCATGTGTATATTCATCCCCCAACATGATTTCTGAACTAGGTATATTATGACTGAAGCAGTCTTTACATATTATTACTTCACAGCATGCATTATATGTACTTTCAAAGATTATACTTTATTATGCTTATAATGGAGGTTTTTAAAAGTATGTTTCATGCTTATCTTTGGAATACCCATTATGGAGTTGCTGTGGACATGTATTAATAGCTGTTCATTATATGATCTCATTGCTGCAGCATGTAGTATCCGAAAGATGACAATCTTTTTTAGCAAAACAAATTCAGTTATGATTACTGCGAGGACCGGTGTTTTTAGCCCTACACCACTAGTTCACATACAATCCACACTAATGTTACAGACCTTTGGAAAACCTCCCAAATTTGTGTCCATCATGTCTTGGAGGCCATTTGTTTTAAAATCCTGTCAAAGATCTTACTTACAATGGGAACTGCTAGGAATTTTCAGTGGTGCAATTTATGCTACCTGCTACATGTTCCCAACACTTATTGTTAGGGCATTTCCTTTTTCTCAACAAATATCTGTTTGTGATGACGCATTTTACTTGAAAGAAGATCCTGAATGTGACTGAGAATCTGGCGCTTGACAAGGTCCAAATATCAATTCCTTGTTTTACCTCTGACCTTTCAGTCTGTGATACTCCACAGGTTGTACTGGGAATAGAGATTGAAAACTATGCTGTACAAGTGAACAATATAATTCTTAAAGGTTGCAAAATCTAACCTGGGAAGAGACAGCAGAAGTAATGGAACTTTTGTCTTGGTGTTAGCCTTTGTTCCAGTTCCTTTCTGCCACTCGGGGGTTTTGGAAGCTGGTGCAGACCGTAAGCTCCCTGGGGAAACCTGACAAAACCCCTGTGATTCTCCAACTGTATGCTAAGAACTGCCCTAGCCTAGAATTTGTGCAATGCAAAAGAGATTGAAAAAGCACCTTTGTTTCTTCCCTTGGAATATCATTTCACAGCTGTATCCCTCAGGAGATGCTTGAAGTCTTGTCTACTCTAGGAAGGTTTTGCTGGTACATTAATACCAGCAGCCAGTCCCAGAGGAGTTGCAGCTTATTCTTCTGCTGGTATAAACTACAGCAACTCTCCGAATAAAATATGATAAGGATTTTTTTATCCTGCTACTGTATTCGCACTAGGGATTTTCCGGCATGGCTTCAGCATTTGATCCTTTTTCACGCTCATGGCAGACGCGGGTAAATTGTTGGCAGTGATTCTCCCCCTTCCCTGCAGTCCTGGGCTCCTCCTGCTCCCTGCTGCTGTTGCCTCCCAGAGCTGGGTGTGACTCCTTGCTTCGCCCTGCCTCCGATCTAATGTTTTGGTGGTGTGTGACCCTGTTGGATGTTAATGGTGTGATGGATGCTGGTGGCCCACCGTTAAGCCAGCCTAAGTTAAATCACCACCGTGAAAATGTAATGAGGGGAAGTGGATTCCCCGGTGTTTTCCACACAACAACAAACTGTTCACTGGCTGTGCGCTAATATCCTCCTTCAAACCCTACGGTTTCAAATACCCTGAAATATCAAGGTGGCCAGGTATTGCCTTTCATGTAAACTTCTTCTTTCTTCTTCATCATGACTCTATGTCTTTAAGAGGCTCTATCTCCTCAATAATTTCATTTTGACAGTATTTCTCAGCTATAGCTAATGGGAATTATAGAGACTAGAAACTGACTGTTGTGTTATTGTAACAATGCATACATATTGTGTAGTGCTGGAATTAGAAGGTCAGCCAGTAAAGCAAACGCCAACATCTGATAATATTTTGTTCAGCCTTGCTTAAACGATGTCTGTTAACCGACCTGTCGCAATCAAATGACATTGAATATCACCTGTTCCAGAGCAATAAAAAAGCCCCCGTCATCCATGTGTTGGTTCATGTCATTCACCAGAAGAGTCACCACAGGCGTGCACGGACATGGCAGTAATCAATAACTCATCAGTGACTCAGCAGAAGCATCCTGGCTGAGATCTGTGCCGTCACTGACCTATTTCCTTTTTTGTGCCAAGCTGCTCCTCCTTTAATATTACTAAGCAGTCACCTACGCGGGCCTATGCTTTAAAGTACAGTAATTCCAGTAACGTTTGCTTCCAGTATAAATCATCTGTATTTCCGCGGTGCCAAGAGACTGCGTCCTGGATGCGATTTGCGCTGCGGTCTGCAGCGAGTGGATCCATCCTGCCCGAGACGAGATGGGGCAGGAGCAGGGGAATGGGAATGGGAATGGGAATGTGACGAGCAGCACTAGGTGCGAGGAGGCGAGGCGGCTCTTGCACGGCCCGATTAAATTGCGGGGGCATCGCATCTGCTTTCGGCAGAGATGCCTCAAAACCTTTTCAAGCCACGCAGCCCTAAATCACGAGGGAAGAGCGGATGTACTGGCACCTTTTTACCAGGGGTGTCCTCGAGTGGGCATCATCAAACTCTTGCCCTCTCCGGCCGGCGCCTGCTGGCATGCTGCCGTCCACGGGGGATGCGCTGGGCTGGGGGGGCGGAGGGGGGGAGGGAGAAACAACAGAGTTTATTGAAAAGAGGGCGGCGCAGCCCCCCCC
>NW_010972687.1:10687142-10734640 GCF_000737465.1 Haliaeetus leucocephalus | reverse complement strand
GCTCCTCCTGGGGGGGGGGTGGTGTGAATACGGATGCCAGGCGTTTTCTCCCGGGCGGGAAGCGGCCCGGTCGTCTCCGGGTAGCCAGCGCAGGTTGCCATTGATGTGCCCGGGCCCTTGAGGGGAGGCTGCTGTCCGCCGCGAACCGCCGTCCCTTGCTCGGCGGGGGGCCGTACTGTAGTAGCCCAGTAGATCAGCACCCGCTACGGGTGCTGTACTGGGTGCTTGCTGTTGGGGAGCCGGCTGCGTGTGTGCTGAAGAGCTGTTACCGGCTGTTGTGTTTCTCAGCCGTCAGGAGAGTTTACATCAGGTCCGCGCGGAGATGCGGAGTTTGCAGGGGGTGGGTAAAGTGGCACGGGAGTTTCCTGCCTGTTCGTATTTGCCCTCCAGCTAATTATAAGGGGGTGCTTCGTGGAGGTGTGGGCTGTTGGCGGTGCTTTCTCCGTCTACAAAGCCACGCAGCATCGGTGTTCAAGGGAGGAGGAGTGAGTGGATGAACGCAGTGTTTGTAACCTCGGTGTTGCGGCTCGTTTCTGTTATGTGACTGCCATTAGCAGGGAGGGGAGCAGGAGCTGGTTCCTGCCCTGGTGTGGGAGGGAACCTGATGGATCCGCAGGTTGAAGGGCCTTTTCACGTCTGCTCTCTGGTTTCATGCTGAAACATTTTCCTGCCTTCCTCTTAACCTGCTGTCTTTATTATCACGTACCTCCTGCAAGGAGATGCTTCGGCTGAAAAATGTGAAACATCAACTTTAAGTCTATGACGCCCAAATATTTTCAGTAGGCTCAGGAAATCAATGCAGTAGTAAAGCTTGTTTTTTGTTTGTTTTTTTTTTTTTAATTAAAATTCCTACAGTAATTAGTGGTAGGCTTTTGACTTCTTTATGACCATCAGGCTCAGAAATAGCTACTGATCTCATACTCTTTTTTGGATACCTATACGGAGGTTTTGTTAGAGAACTGTTTAATGACTTCTTTTATTAGAAGGAGTGCGAGCTTAGGCAGTTATGCAAGTGCATCCAAAGGAAGCTGTGCTGCCTGTGCGGGTGGCGTATGTGGAGGCCATGCCGGAGTGGGAGTATCATTTACAAACTGGGTTAGAAAGGGGCATTGTAAGAGAGAGAACCAGTAGCTCGCGTAGTGGGGCGAAACACTGCACGTACCATGTTCCCTGCTGTGCAGGGACATGTACGAGTACAGTGTGCTGTCTGGGATGAGCAGGCTGTGGATGGGCACTCCTAATTCTTTCAGGTAGCTGAGGTGAGGTGCAGGCGGCTCTTTTCCACTGAAAGCAAGTGAGTGGCAAGGGAGTAGGTTTCTGCAGGTATGTTCAACGAGGGAAAAAAAAAAGCTTTGTAAATGTGGAGCTGGACTGGCAGATGAAGTCTGAGATTTCTTGGCCTAGAAAGGAGGTAATTCAGGCTTCCCCCCCCCGCAGTTACTCTGTGTACCCTTTGTGATGGTCAGGGATTGCTACAGAGTCTGCTGACAAAAGCTGCTTGCATTCATACCTACTAAAATAGGTCTATATCTGTTTTTTGGGTTGGTTTTTTTTGTTGTTGTTGTTTGTTTGTTTGTTTTCAGAAACAAAAGCTATTGTAGCTGGTGTGGGGGGGTGGTAGCTCCTTCCACAGTGAATGAAGCATTTGATGTAAGTGGATTTCTTTGAAAACTGTAAGACTGATTTCTAGACTTTTCTGGAGACTAAGTACAGGTGAGCCTGGAGATTTAGTTTAATGTGCTGTATTGCCTTCTCTTTGCTGTTGTTATGATTCAGTCCCCTCTCCTCCCCCAATACAAACAGCTATTACATTAAACATTTGATAATCTTTTGTTAACTTGCTCACATGGATACAGCTGTGCCCTGCCAGAAGCATGTGGCTTTATACCAGTTAGAGGTCCTGCAAGGAGGAGAGGTGGTCTGGATGCTCTGGTGCTTCCCTTGCTGGCCTGCCTCCTGAGCAGCTGAGCTTCAGTATTACCCGCTTCAGCCAGCCTCTTACTGGGGAGGAGCTGGAGACCTCTTGAGAGGATCTGTAATCTGCCCAGGGCCACTTGGCTGGAGTTGGAGACTGCACTGTTCTCACTCTGCTGCAGGTTCACACGGTCTCTCCCAGACATCTTAGGAGGTGCGTGTTGAGTAAACATTTTGATGTTAAAATATGTTGTCTTAGATGTTTTATTGCAGTGAAGTAAGTGGAGGTCTCTTTCAGTCATGCCAAAATTAATTCTTGATCTGGGCTACTAGCATTAGCTCTAACACTTGCATGTGCCCACCTAGTTTACAAAAGGTGTTCGATAAATTGGTAGATGGTTGTGCCTGACTCTGATTCTAAGGATGACTTTCCGAAGTGGACCTCTTATTTAAATCAGTGGAAATAACGATGACAGAAACGCTCCAAGATTTTGTGTTATCTCTGAACTCCTCACGTGTTTTGTTTTAGTTTTTGTTTTCTCCAGGAAAAATGGAATCTCAAGCCACAGTTCTTGCAATAGGGATTTTGTAGATCAGAAGAAAATAAAATATTTCCCCTGAATGCTCAGGGATGAGGTTATATATCCCAGTTTTTGCTCTGCAAAGGTAACTTGAAATGAGTAGTGACAGGGGAGGTAGGATGTAATTGCCAAGGTTGACTAACATTTCTTGTAAGCCTTTAGTGCTTCCGAGTGTTGGATCTTGTAAATATTCATGTTATTCTGTGATTTAAATGAGTTGAAAAGTAGTTTCTGAAGGTGCATGACCATGAAAGTGTTATTCATGAATAGACGCTGATCTACTATGCTTCCCATTAAACCGAGGCTTAATTACTTGTAGACATGATTGAGAGTATTTTTCACAATGTTTTACTTTTAGAAAAATGCATGAAACAGTCATGTATTCCAGGTAGCATGTGACAGTAAGCGTGGAGACTTAAAGGTGACAACGAAAAGAAGCAAAGCAGGTCATAACTTCCCTGAGTTACCCTTTAAAGGTTCCTTTTTTCACACCCGTGTATAAAGTACTGTGTTGGAAGTTTAAAATGAGAATTCAGATTTTCATTATTGTGGTAATATTAAACAGTTTTGGGTTGTTCTTTGTTGTGCCTAATATTCAGCCGGTGTATGCCATGTTTAGCTAGCTGAAGAAAAGGTGTGCCCAGTTGGGAGGTTGTATAATAAACAAGGAGCTGGGAAGCGCTTTTGGTTGGTTTACTTGATTTTTCTTTCCCTGAAGCTTTCCCCCTTTTCCTGTCTAACTGGTCATTTCTCTGATGATAAAGTAGCATTTTATAAGGTCGTCTTCATCTGGCTTTGCATAGTCCTGTGCTTGAGTGTCTAAGTACATAGGTTTGTCGAAAAGAATGAGGAAGGTCCCACTTATTTTACTGCGGTTTTGAGTTTTGGGAAGGTGGAAGTGGCTGCAGTGTAGCATACAGCTGGAGCATACAAGAGGAGCCCGTGAATGCCAAAAGAATGCTGCTGCAGCTGCAGCTGCCATTTGGAGAGTTAAGTCACCTGTGCATTGATGCAGCTGTACAGGTGAGGTGGAAGCTGTTTTAATTGGTTTCCTTCTGATACGAGAGTTTTGTCTTTGTTTCTTGGATCAGTTAATGAGAGGAAAGAAAATGAATTTTTCTGTTCCCGCAACTGTTCAGTTACAAGGCAAGAAGTAGCTCCTCATATTTCAGGGTAATGTGTGCCATCATCTTGGATGGGGAAGTTACAGGTCTTGCTGTCCAGAACTGGATTAACGAAGTCTTGCATTTAATTGTGTTCTGGCCAAAAAGCTTTTGTAATCTGTCTTTTATCTACCTCTAAAGTTCCAGGAATGCAAAGGGCTGCTCAGCTTTCTGGAAGTACTGCTGCAGCCAGCCTTTGCTGTGAGGAAGGTTAGTGCCTGTAGTAAGAAGGGTGTTGTGCTCCGCTTCTGCTAACCTAGGGTGTCCAGGGGAGCTGCTGCTCTGTCCCCTCCTGCTCCCTCCCACACCAGGCTGTGCTGCAGCAAGCTTCTGGGTGCGTGGACATGTTTCTGAAAATGGCATGAGTAAATAAGAAAAAACTTTTTTTTTGTACTGTTAGTATTTTTTTTTATGATGGGATGGAGGAGAAGAAAAGAAAAAGGCTTTTTTCAGTGAGGAGGCATGCATGTTGTTTGTAGTACTGTGACTCTGAGATTTTTGACGAGTGTTTTTTAAAGCACCAAACAGCAGCCTTTACTTCAAGAGTATGTTCTTACAGTGCCTGAGGGGAAGACAAAACAGATGGCAGATTAATAAAAACTTGGGCTATAGATGTGAGCAGATAAGGAACTTTTCTAAGGACTACAAATAAAGTTAACTGAAGCCCATGTATCAAGTTTAGAACAAGTTTGTTGGTAATATAGAAATAATACCCATTTTACTGTCTTTCCCTCCTCTTCCACATATTTCTTTTTCTCTCTGCTCATGTACAGCAGTGAACTCATAATCCACCAAGCATTTTCTGCATTGATCCTCTTAAAAAAACTAGTATTAGCCTATATATGAGGCAGGCCAAAGAGGATTGAACACTGTGCTGCAAAATTAGTACCTGTTGGCCTCATTGCAAGGACAGGCGGGTTCCCTCTCTCCAAAGGGTGCTTTTGGCGCTGTGGTACAGCGTGGGCTTGAGAGGAGGACAGGAGATGGTGCACTGCGAGGAGCTTGGTTTGTGTGTTCCTGTGCAGGGTTGTGCATGCCGAGCAGGCATCCAGGTGATGGAGCACTGACAGAAAAGTGAGTAGGGAACGTCTGGCATTGGCAGACTGGGAAATCCTGATGTCCTCAGTGCATCTGATTACTCAGTGGAGCTGGGAGACGGAAGACGATATGCAAAGCAGGGGAAAGTTTATGGAGACGGGCATTTCTGCAGGGAAAGCAGGCAGGGGAGTAGAAGCTTCTGCAGACCTTGTTAGTTCTTTGCTGGTATGCAACGGAGAGACCAACTGGTGTCTGGAAGCTAAAGTGGGTCTGACACGACCGCAGTGAGGTGAGAGAGAGTGGGGGAGGCTGCTGTTCCCCTGTGCTTGAATATGGCCTGCCAGGTCTGGACAGATTTGCATGTGCTGCAAATGGGAGAGCTGGAGGAAAAGAGGGAAAAATGCATGAAACGTGATTATAGTTCTTGCTTTGTTCAAGAGTAGTTTTCAAGGGCAGGCTTTAACCATGTTTCTGCTGAGTTTTTCCTCCTTCCCCCAATATAAAGCAGGCATTCTTCTTGCCCCAGATGATTGGGTTTTATATGTATATGCTCAGTTGTGCTTGATTTTTTTTTTTTAATAAACAAATGATGCTCTATGAACTTTGTCATTGTATATACAAAGAGATGCATAGAAAAGTGGAGGCTATATATATTTTTTTTAAAGAATGTTTTTGTTCTCATTTCCACTGAAACAGATAATCTGTTATGGTTGGTTATTACTGGAAAAACAATGCAGCATGTAGGGAAGAGACCTAGAAACGTGAAAGTTCTTGGATTTGTATTTGAATTCTCTCTCAGTGTAAATTTGATGCATTCTGGGGAGAACAGAACAATATAGACTTTTTTTTTTAAAAAAACAAGGTGTGCTATGAATTTGTGTCTTAAATCAGGTCACTGAGGTTGTGCTTGGCTTTGCTTAGGTTTGTTGTAGTTAAACTCCCAAGTTTGAAATGCTTCAGAAGGAGCTAGCTGTCTTTTGCATTGTTTAGCATAAAATAGGCTGGTCAGAGTTTGTGTGAGGACACACTAAATTTGATAATTTTTGAATTGTAAAATGCATTATTGTACCTTCCTGGTTTGCAAGTCACATCTTGTGACAGTAGGAAAGAATAAACAGGCTATGCCTTGTGGTGTTTGGGACTGTCATATGTGCAGGGGTAGCACTGGTTTGTTTGCCAGAGTTATAGTAACTTGTAAGAATGTATATTGATATATTTTAGAGATACCCTTCTCTGTGCTTTTACCTCATCCAGTAATGCTTGAATTTATTCAGAAGACATTTATTAAATCACATTTAAGAAATAAAATCCCAGTTGTTAATGCAAGCAGAACACTTGCCTGTTCAGTGAAACCAGATGAGATTCCTCTTGCTCACTCGAGGATATAAGGAAGACAGAGTTTGTGGGAAGAGGCTATACTGTTCATTGGACCAACTGATATAATTGGGAAAGCGATGGGAGTATAGACAGGCTTTTGGACAATCAGTCTTTTCCCAATCTAATAAAATATTTATCATCCTTCTTTGTAAGCCCTATCTTGAAATGTTCTTGCAAGGCTCTGTAATTCTTGCCAGACATTGTAGTGTGGGCCATGAGATATTTCTTTGTGTAAATTTGTACTTAATTTGAGTATGATAAGAATTGTCTGCAAAGCATTTGAAAACGGAGGAGTGTTCTGCACACAGTACTTAAAATAGTCAGGGCCCTGACCTTGCTAGCAGGTTTGTGTGGGGGGAACGTAGCTGAGGCTGGGGGTATGCATGCAGAGTTTTACCTGTAGGACAGGGGCCCTGCACAAACACACTGTTCTGACCTCTCAAAAAACCTCAAACAAAATAAACTGCAGTAGTAACAGGGCAGTAATACTTTAGTTGGTCATTTTGCATATAGAAGGCTGCTGGAGCAATGCTGTGCTCAAAGCCTTTTTTTTTTTTCCTCTTCCACATCTGTTGTTTCTTTTAACAAAAAGCATGTAAAACGGCCAGAGGCAAGAAATTATGCATTCCTGTTTCCACTCAGCAATTGCATAATTACTAAGGATTTGCTAGAGATGCATATGTATGCACACACAGGTCCCCTTCCGTGTTTGGCTGTAGAGGTACCCTACCTGAAGGGTCCATTTATCAGAAAATTAGTCATCCATCAGAACTGTAGTTGTAAAGAAAATAACTTTGATAGAACTAATATCCCCCCCGACCCCACCAAGAACCCGAAACAAAACAAAAAAACTCCCAACCCTGCAAAGCCACTAAAAAGTATCTGTCTTTTGCTAAGGAGTAAGAGTTAATCACCCCCCCCCCCCCGCCCCGCCCCCGTTAAAATCTAGTGTTACTTAGATGAGAGAATGGCTGCCTCTTCTTGAAATTATTGGGATTGTTAAAAATCTGCAGTTACATGTTCAGATGCTTGGCCTTATTGAAGTAAGCTTACTATTCAGTTGAACCTGACTAGGTTTTTACTCAGTGCCAGTGAAATTGATAAACTGCCTTGAAAGGTCATCCTGATTATCTGCTAGGTAAGTGAGACATAGAATGGCCTTTTCGTTTCACTTTTGCACAGGAATTAGTTGTGAGGGATTATATGATAAATACGTAAAACGGACCTTTTCATAGGCTTAAGAGCTTTCCTCTCTGCAGCTCTGTCTCCCCAAAGAATCTAAAAAAAAAACCCAAACCGACCGATATGTTTACATTCACAGCATATTAATTGTTTAAAATATTTGACTAGCTATTTTCAGTGAGGGTGGATACTACTGAAATAGTTTTGTCTTCAAATATGCAAATAAGTAAAGTAATTCTAAGTGTATCTTGAATCTCATATTTTATGTGTCTAAGGGATTTATTATTACAATGGCAGAGGGAGTGTGACATAAATCTCTTTCATACAAACACATACGGCTGCATGAATTAAATGTGTGTATTTGTATTTGCTTACAGAATTAAGATGCTGATAAGAAGACATTCTGAAATGGTTGAATTTCCCTGTTTGGAATTGATTTTTAAAAAAAAAAAAAAAAAGGATCTGCTTGCATCTGCTCCTATGTGCATAGATTGATTGTGCATCAAATGGTACAATGCTGATATTCAGGAATTCCACTGAGGTTTTTAAGAACTTCTTTTTCTTGCTTTAGTACTGACAGCCACCAGGGGAAAAAGTAACCATTATTCAGAGCCTGTCTTCTGTTCTCTAATTTAATTGTTGGCTTTTATGAGCGTTCAGTTCCTGTTGCTGCATGTCTGCCTCTGTTTTTCTTCGTAGCTATCCCTTCATCTTCTGGAATAGGATGCAGATTTATTATATGTCAATTGCTTTGGAAAAAGAAATTTCTCAACAGATTATGAAATGATGCTTTTGATCAGGTGAAGCATCTGATGGCCTTTGCACCCTCTGGTTTCTGCTTCGTGTTTGCTGAGAAGACTGTACACATTGAAGATCGATTTGCTGCTGTATGAAGGATGGTGCCGAAATAGGGCTGGGAGCATGTCTGGGAGAAGGGACGAGTGCAGCAGAAAATACGTTGAGCTGGAGTGGTTAATGTTTGTCTGTGGAAGGCAAATTGAGACAGCTGTGCTAATTTCTATGCAATAAATGGGCTTTGGGAGTCAAAGGTGTTAATGTGACCCTGTCATTACATGGCGCTCAGTAGTGAAGGGAGCTTTGAGGTTCCCACAGAGAGATCTTGGGCTGCATATTTCCATGGCAACTGCCATCACTTACACATTTACAACCTTTGATTAAAGATACAAAAAGGAGGGGAAAACCTTTTAAACATTACAAATGTAAAGCTTTAAGCAGATCTTTCATTTTAACAATATCCCTTATTTACATTCCTTGGAGTGTGGAGGTTTCATAAGGAACGCAGCTGTCCTTTCCCCATTTGGTAGACTTCGAGATGACATTTTGGGGCAAATGTGATGTTCTGGAGATAGCTATCTGACTTTGATCATAGCTGCGCTGACATCACTCCACCAATTCACTTTATGTTTATTTATGTTAGTGTATTTTGTACCAAAATCATACTTGAAGTCTATTATGCAGGGAGATTTGTGTCTCTGATAAAAGAGTTTGTGCAAAAAACCTAATTCTCTGTTGAATAAAACTTATTTTTAAAGAGGAGGAACATGAGATATACCCTAAATTATAGTCTCTTAAGCAGTACAATGGCAAAGCCTTATGCTCGTGGGGAGAGCAAGCTGTTCCTGCAGAAACTGAGGCTTGCTGTTGGCTTGCAAACTGTGTGGAAGGGCATGTTTATGCTTGGTGCATCTTCCCATCTCTCCCTCCTCTACCCCACCTGCATGTTCTTGAAAGTATTTTACTTCATGCTGTGGTGGCCAGGTAGCAGTGCCGTGAAAGGAGTGCTCTCCGTTCAGGTCGGGTATTTTTGTGTCTAATGCTCATGTGCAGCATGTTGCACTTTCTGGGAATTTCTCACTGCTGGAAAGCAATGGTATTTTGGAAGCAAATTGACTAATTTTCCATTATATTTTTCTGGTTTGGGGTTTTTTTTTCCACCTGCCACTATTTTTGAATCATCATTGGGGAGATGGAGGAAATAATGAATTTGCTAGTGGCTTTCATGGTTATGCTGCCAAAAGTTGAGCTGTAATGTCAGGACTAGCACAGTGGGAGCTCTGAAGAGGGATGAAATAAAGCTGTATTTCTTCTGTGCCTTTACTTTGGGCAGCTGAAATCTGGTTTTGGATTGGACTAATCAGTACTGACTGTAGGTGAGGGCAGAAGTGGCTGGCCATGACTGACTCAGTGAGAGAACATGACAATGTAAAGGGCTGTTTTGCTAGCGACTGTATGCTGAATTTCTCCAGCACTTCACCATCACATCTCTTCTTTCAGAAGGAGGAATTGTATACGTACTGCTAAGCCTAATGCCTGGTGATTGGTAGTTTAAATGGACAGGGCTGGCTACGGTTGCCAAAACAGGGAGTTTTACTGCTACAGATGTATTGTTCCATCTGAATTTCTAAGGCTGAGCACACTGTATGGTTATTAGTAGCCTCATGTGCTGCTTCTGCTGGGACTGTGAAGGGCCCTTCATGCTGCTCATGTACAAACCCTTAACATTCCTTGAGAAAGTTTTTTAGTACTGAAAGACCTGGTTGGTTACTGCGCAAAGTTCATAACAACTATGCAGATGTGACTGGAAAGTTCATGATACTGGGATATGTATAAGGATGTCCTCCATTATAAAAGAGAAAGGGGGGAAAAAAAGGAAGAAAACTTGGAGGAAAAATTAAAAGGAATTGTGAAATACTTTTTTTTGTCATCCAGGCTCGTTATGGTTATTGATGCTGTCATTAATCCATGCAATTTTGGGTTGGGAATGGTTTTCAGTAGCTGTTGTGATATGAGTAAGTACTTCTGGCTACCCTGTGAAATAAGAGAAGTAACTGCTGCCTGCTTGGGATCTAAATACGCTTTTGAAAAGCAGCAGCATACGGAGGTCAGCCTTATGTCAGGACTGTATGTCAGAGGGACTTCTTGGCATAGTTACAACATTTCCCACCGTTTTCATGAATCAGAAAGGTGGGGTTTGGGATTAGTCATTGGGGTTTTTTTTTTTGGTTTTGGGGTTTTTGTTTGTTTGTTTGTTTGTTTTTTTAAATAGTCAGAGGATGAGGCATCGTTTGGCAACTTTTGTTTTTAACCAGAGTTGAATAACTGCATTTTAAGGATGAAGCAACTATTGGATCAAGTTGCCTTACCACCTGAATACAGGACATCATGTGAGTGTATCCAGTTACACCCATGAAGAGGGTGGTCATTTGTCTTCTGATGGAACAGTGCTCTCAGTGAAATGCCAAAGTCACAAACCCCCTTTCTAAGGTGGTTTTGTTCTCGTGGTTAGTCACCAAAGAATGTTGTCAGCTCCTGCGATGGGGCGAGAGAGCACTCCCATACCTGTTGTATGGTGCAGAGAGTGGATTGTGTCAGTGCTTGAGGAAAGGAAACCTTATCTGTTAGCTTGCTTCTGTATCATTTAAAACTAAGATTTTAACTGCTATTTTAGGGTCATGAAGTCTTGTTTAGGAGCTTTGTGAGGTTTTATGTCCTGTTTTGTCACTGAGGAATAATAAGAAGCAAGCTCCAGATACATAATACTATTTGCGACTTCCTAAAAGGCAGATGGAGATGTGTACAGGTGTGGAACTGAGTTGTCAAAAATTAAGGATCTTGAAAGCGCATGTTGAATTTGGAAGATGGGCATGTAAAAAGTGGGATGGACCCTGATGATGTGAGCATGTGCCTCCAGTTGGAAAGGTGCTGCGGCAGCTCTGGACTTGTGTGTTCAGAGTGATGTCCGGGGAGTTTCGGTGATCAGTTCGTCCAGATCCTGAAGTGTCTGTCTGGATAAAGCTCAGATGGCATAGGTACGTACGTAGCAGATAATAGTGTAGCCTTGGTTCAGAATTTGCATGTTTTTATGTTGGCTTCTGAAAAATGCTTTAATGGTTTCACTAAAAAGAGCAGTGTGGATTTTTAATGTAGTACTTTCATTATAGCCACTAGCACCATGAAAATGTTTGTTTAGATGCCATGTAGGGTTGTGATTGCTGCAGTGGCTTCAAAAGCTCTTCACATGACTTTAGTAGGCTTTTTTGAGACCCTTCCTGTGGTGTTGAAAGTCCTTTGTGATTACATGAGGTCAAGATGTTCAAGCCTTGACTTTTAAGATTTCATACACTTTAAAATTGTGAATGTGGTATTAATACTGAGATGCTATGTTTAGTTATCCAGGCAAGATGCTATATTTAGCTATGCAGGCAATATGCTGTAACTTTTTTTCTTTACACCTGCCACCTGTGAGTGTGCCTTCCCTTCACAGACAGAGGAACCTTTGGTTAGGGTTAAAATTAATCAAATATTGACAGTAAAGCCATGAGCATTTTGTAGGCCATGCCATCTAATAATGGCATACATTAAGATTCTTGTGGGAAGCAAGAAAATTAAAGTTTTACTGCTGAGGTAGTGACGATAATGATGCCTATTGATTTCAGCATGCAAAGAGGAAAAATACAGAGTTTTGAGCCACTGTGTTCATTTCAGCAAGTCATTTTTTGAAAATGTATTGGTGGAACTATTTGTACTGTTGTGAGCCAGAACACTGTCAGGTGGGTACTGCCTGTACTGGAACAAGCAACTTTATTGTTTCTTGAATCACCCTGAGTATAGGAATGTGAAGGCCCAAACTGTAATAAAACTGGATGATTATTTCTTTTCACTCAAAGTGAAAAGCTGTAGCTAAAATGAGATGTAGTTTTAATTCTTGATGTTTCCTTTCCTTTACTTCGAAGCAGTTGATAAAACCATAGTTGATACATTGCTTTTAAAGACAAGTATATTCCGTGGGACTTAGAATTCAGGCTTTATTAGAATTAACATCACTTTAGTCTAAATTTTAATATGAAGCAGCTTAGATATGCACATGGGTAGAGTAAAGCTGGTATTCTAGTTAATTTTTAGTGACTAGTATTTGTAGGTTATGTAAATCAGGTTAGATATGTAGCATTTCTAACACCTAGGACAAAGAAGAATTGTACATAAGGTTTGCTTTTTGGCTGCCTAAAATTCCCAATGCTGTCATGTACAACAAATGTACACATAGCCGTCTGTTCTTTTTGCAAATGATGTGCTACAGATAGCCACATTGGCACAGATTTTCCAGACTCATCATGCTGAACCAACAGTGGGACGCGTGCCAAAGGGTTAAGTGTGTAGAATAAGAGGCAGGGCAACGCGGTATCCAGCACAGCACCAGTGGTGTAATGATCGTCTTTTCTGGGGCTCTGTTGTGATTTGTAAAGCTTGTGCAATAATCTTTTGAAACCTTGTATTTATATTACTACTTTCAGTGCTTGGGTTTGCAGCAGAGGCAGGGAGTGGGAAGGTGAAAGCTGTTAGCTTTTGTAAAACGCACAGCAAAATGCAAAGTTCAGCAGAGGCTCTGACTTGTTAGCCCAGCTGTCAGCCAGTGGGCTACTCATATGAGTAAAATACTCGTGCTTGTTTCGGGATCTGGCTCTGTGGCAGGTGGAAATTGGAGGTCATGGAAACAGCCGAGTGTTGCCTGCAGCAGCTGTGGCATGCTTCTGGACTTTGGCTGTAACCCCCTGCTCAGCTCTTTGGCAGGAGGACAGAGCAATGTGGTCTAGAGCCTGAGGTCAGCTACTCAGGCTTTTACATCTGAGGTGCGTGTGGAACAGCCTAGCTCTGAAAGTGGTAAAGGGGAAGAAGCTGTGACAGCAGTGAAGACCGGTAATGAAGCTTTCCGCTTCTTGTCGTGGCCATCTGTGGAGTTGAAAACGTGTCTGTGAGCTTTAATCTGTGCTGCGTAATGGCTGTCTTGGTACACAGGGGTCATGTAGGCGTGCATTGAGCAGGAATACATTGATTAATCAAGAAAGTGTTCCAGTGTGAACAGGAAGCTGTTAAAAACGTGGGCTTTTCAGCAGCGCTTCTCTGTCTCAGCTCTGTCTACTGAAATAATGCAGTTTATTTGCTTCTTGACTTGAATGTTTTAAGCACTCGGCAAAACTTGCATGTAGTCAAGATTTCTGTATCTACTTACGTTGCTGCCATGTTTTTCCACTTCTTAAGTTTCTTAATGTGCCTATGATCGTTTTAAGGTTATAAAGCACTTCTTATTTGGGATATCCCAAAGCAAGAATTGCTTTCTCCATTTTCAAAACTCCTTGCTTTGCGTTTAATACCTAATTGTATTTGTTTTTCAAAGTTTGTGTGAAGAGATTTAAAGATTTTTGTGTGACTGTGATGTGGGATGGACCAAAGGTGTTTAATCTTCTACAGTTGATGAAGACGCGAGCTTTTAAAAATGTTTGGGAAGCAGAGAAGAAAGCAAACTGAGATTTAACTGAATCTTTGAGAGGTTGTGGAGGAGACTATGAAGGCTCCTGAAACATTGATCCCAACAATCAAACGCTGTCTAATATAACCAAATTCAGTAGTTGCCTTTGTGTGGAGAGGAGGGACTTGAGGGTTGGGAAAGGACAGGCTTTGTCACTTTCTCAATTAATGATTTCCATTTCCTGCAAATATCCAAAAGACTCAAGTGTAATTGATGGTTTTATGATACTACCAGGGCTGTTGTGTTCTGGAGGCATTTGAGGGCACCAAGCAGAGCTTTGGTGTGTTAAGAGTTCGTGGTATATAAATACCTGTGGGAGACACAGTCCCTCCCTCGAGAAGTTTACAGCCTAGTTTGAAACAAGGAGAAAGTGAGCCTCAGGGAAGGGGGAGAAGCAGAATTTGGAAGAGCTGGTTAAAGGTAATTTGTGTGGTCCTGCTGCATCCAGTCACCGAGCTGTGCCTTTGGCCGTTGTATCTGAAAGTGGTTTCCTGTAAGTCTTGCTGTAGATGTGGATCACAAATGCGTGGGGGAGAGAAAGAGGGCAGTAGCTGTTAGTTTGAGTAAGCTGCAGAACGAAATGGGTGCAGGGCAGGGAATATGAGTGTCAGCCACAGGTCTGAGCTGTGTGGCTTGGTGTCAGACTTCAGGAGTGGGTATCTAGCAAGGGGGCAGAGTTGGGAAGGATGGAAAACTGGATAAAAGGAAACAATTACGGGATTTAAGTGTCCTCACAGAAAAGATGATTTTGGTGGCTCTTTGAGAATGAGGATAGTGAGGATCTTGTCTAGATTTTCTTTTTCAAGTAAATGTGTGATGTGGGGAAGAGAAGGTGACTCGTTTTGAAGAAATACACCTGCGCAATTTGTAGATGCCGAGGTTCTGTTCTGGAGTGAAACTACAGCATGTGTTACTGATCTGATGAAAGCTGAACTTTGTATTGTTCTGATTCACACATTTCCTTCTTGGTATACGCACTGCAAGTGTGTTAGCAAAGCCCACAAGCATGTTTTTTTCTCTCCATCTCTCCAATTTATTGGGAAATAGATATCTAGTTTTATTTTCGAAGGTATTTCCACAGAGAGGTAAATTTGTGCCATTTTGTAAACCTAGGGAAGTTTACTGGTATCCTCCTTCTGCCAGGGCACAAGAACTTGCACATCTACTGCTGCTTATTATCAAGTTCACAATGTGATAAAAAGTTAAAGATAACACAATTGATTATTGCTTGTGTATATGTATCTAGGTATAGCAAATGTGTTGTGAGTTCATTTCTACAAATGGATTTTCCCTGAGGTTTGCATGCAGTCTGCGCTGATTGATCCTCAGTGATAGCTGTATCGATAAGCTAAGTCCTAATAGGCAGCTGGTATAATAGTGTGAAGTGGGTTTTTGGAGGGCAGCCTTATTGGAATATGGCTCTCATTAGAGGAGAGCACCACATTTAAAGTCATTTTAGTTATTGATGTAGCAGTAGTGCGTTGTGGAGGCAGTGCTGTTACTCCAGGGAGAAGGTGGAAATGCCTCACATCACTCAGCTGTCCTCCTGCTGATTAAGGAGTGACACTGTCCAAGATGCCTTTCAGAGGCAGGCAATTATTTTCAGCCGGAGAGATGTTAACCAAGAACTGAAGCCCGAGGGGAGGAAAGGGTGAACAGGGCTGGAGAGGGATGGGGGCACTCACAAAACACATAGCGTTTATTCTGCTGCTTCTGAGTATTGGTCCCTCTTTAGAAAGCTTTCGCCATTTGCATGGTGAAGCATTTCTTGCTTGTGGCTGACTGCGCAGAGCTAAGTGTTCTGTTTCATATTCTTATTTTTACACTTGCTTAAATATAAAACAACTTAGTGCTAACTTGCATCCTGCTGTATAGTTAGTGAGACCAGCACAGATGCTTTTTATTCTTGCTACTCTTTGCAGATATTATTGGGGTTTTTGTTTTGTTTTTGTTTTAATATTGATCCAAAACCTAGTTTTAAGCAGCAAAGGGATTTATATCCAGCAGGCTGCTGCCATGCAGTCATTATTTTTGCGGCAGACTCATTAGTTGATAACAAAATTCAGGCCATTGCCAACTGCTCAAGGCAACCTTTTGCTACAGTCTTTGTAAGAGAGCTGTGAGAACAGCCATGCAGCTTGGGTTGCAGGTAAGAAATTAATTTTTTAGATATTTTGTAAGGCAGTATAAATTGAAAGCTCATTTAAAGATTCTTTATCAAGTAAACTAGTTGTCATAATAGAGAAAAATTTAGTAGCAGCAGAAAATAATTGTCTTAAACTGTAAAACGCTGTAATCTAGGCGCCAGATGAGAGAGGTTTATATAGTGTTGTCACTGTTGACTGACCGATTTCATTACATCATAACTAATAGTGAAGCTGTTTGAATTACTGAGGAGATTGAGATTTCTTAACTGACTGTGAGTCATATTGCCTATGTGTGGAGATTAACTGTAAATGATTTTATGTTTATGTGTACATTGGAAAGGGATCTCTTTCTCTGACTAGTCGTCTTCAATTTCTGTAATAGCCTTGGTCCAGCCTCAGAGTACTCCGATACACACAGGTAGGTGTAGTCCCTGCAAACAGCAATGCCTGAGCGGGTGCCTCAGTGGTGTTGTGAAAAGACCTATTGGGAAGCTGTCATCTTTTGTTGGTACATTGTATATAGATACTGTATGTTTTTGATTGCCATACAGCTTAAATATGAAGAATGAATGAAAAACCCCTTTGATGTGTGTATTATTTAAATTGTAGCTGAGCAGGCGGCTGCTTTGTTTATACTTTGAGCCTGCAAAACTGTAGTTTGAATCTTGAGATCTATTTTGAAGACATCAGATTTCAGAGACATCAGACTTTGAAGTGATCTGTGTTGGTGTATACAGAATAATCTGTGTTTATATAAGTAACTGGCAGTTGAATATCAGTATTTTTTTCCCAAAGAACAGCCATATTGAAGTTAGAAGAATAAATGGGGCCGATGATGGGGACAGGGACAGACCTCAGTAGTGGTTGTGCTGTAGAATGTAATACTGGGTTTTCTGGTTATTGCTATTAAATCATGCTGATGCTTTTGTTTTAATAAAGAACTTAGGGTATGTACTGCATAATTAGTATATGCTTTTTCTGGTTTTGCACATTTAAAATCTAACTGTACCTTGATTATTAGCATCACTGAAGCTCACTTGAATAAGCAAACAGAACTCACTCCACACAAATCCAAAATCAGTAGGGTGTTGTTTGCAAATATGTGCAAAACAAAAGGCAAACCAAGATTAAAATCTGCCTTTTAGGAAACATCAGAATAATCTTTCATGCTTCTGAAAGTTCTCTTTTCCTTAATAACAAGAATCTATTAAAATACTGAAAGGATGCTGTTATATTTTAATGATATTGATGCTTTGTCTAATAAACAGAGAAAACAAAAGGGGATGGGAATCTGTGAGCATTTTGAGAAGCTAAGAATTTAAGTAGAAACTTGCCTTATGTTCAGTTAAGAGGGGTTTCTTTTTTAATCTGTTGGAATGTTTCATTACCTTGATCAAGGTCTAAGTGAACCTATTAATTCTTAATTAGTTTTTTTTTGTTGAATTTGGTTAGGAAAGGAAAATTGAAACTGTCGCACTAAGAAAAAGAGTGGAGTGAGCGAAATGAACCTTTGTCACTTTGGGTTGTTTTGTGGTGGCTGGGCATGTACTGCTGTCTGAGACTTGAATGTCTTGAAATGACTTCTCCCCTCCTATAAAAACATACCTCTCTGTGTGTATATATATATATTTATTTATATCTGGGGAGATGAGCAGATAGCAGACAAAATAAGAGCTGAGGATGTAGAGTGCAGAATGGGGAAAGCTTTTATATTAAGTGAGAGCATGGAACAAGAGTCAGATACCTCTCTAGAGGAAGTCCACTTTTGTTGAGATGGGATTTATTCCTGAAAAATGTTGTGACAGAGTAGACGGTGGCCATGGGTCAGGGTGCAGTGAGCACAGGACAGGTGCAGGCAGGAGAGCAGCGTTTGGCCTGGAGGTGGTAGGTCCTTCAGAAAGAGTTTGCTCTTGTCAGGCTTTACTTGGTTTTGGTTTGGCTTTCGGGGCTGCTGGGAGATGTGGTTTGTTTTCATGGGTGCAGGTGGCTTTTCTACGCGCTCAAAGCGATTTGAGAGGGTGGTCCCATCTGTTGGTGGGAGATGTGCGTGGTACAGACCTGCTTTTCTCCCGAATGGCTGAAAACTGACACACGGTGCAATTTTGGGGAATGGTAAGCTGATACTTTTGATCTGGAGTAGCTGTCTTTGGTGCCTCACTCTGCGGTTGGTGCTGGTTACCCCATTTTCTGTCTGGGTATGTAGCTGTGTCTGCTTTTTTTTTTTTTTTTTTTTAGCTAATCAGATGCCATGTGATTGGTGTCTTGCATAACTCACTCTTTCTAGGGCCTGGTTTATTAATGCACTTCAGTGCAGAGTATTCTGCCTTTGCTTTTGTACCTGTCCATCACATTGTAATTAGTTTTCCCCTGAGCTTTGCAGGTGCTGGAAGCCAAGGGCAAAGGTACCAGTGCTGCAGCGTGGCTCAGCAGGTCCTCTGCTGACCTGGTGGCAGCGGCTGCCGCTGTGGGAGCCTCGCCAGGGCTCCTGCCTGCTGCCCACTGCCTCTTCTCCCAGCCTGCCTCCAGACCGCCCGCCTGGTGAGTACGGACACCCCAAATGGGCTGTTACAGAGGCTTCGCAAAGGGGCCCGCTGGGCCGCCCAGGGTGTCAAGGAGCCAGCCGCAATGAGAGGTAGCAAGGAAAAACAAGTGTTCCTCACGTTAAAGTTGTGGCCCCTTCCACTGCTTCTCTCTTTTTACACAAAGCACATTTTGCTGGAGCATGCATTTATTTATTTTAAACCCACAAACCCTTGTATTTGCAAAGTATTTTTCATGGTGCAATTTTTATTTGTGTACGGAGAATTACTGCTTTTTAGTGGCAGACTTGTGCTGTAAGTGAAAGCTGAAGAAGTGTAGTTGCAGATTTGGAGTGGACAGTGTTCATATTTCCTTTTTTCGTTACTCTGTCAAGAGCTAAATGGTTAGAACAATGAAGAGAGGTTTCCGGTTACTATATTTGTATTAGCTGACTGCATGTTTTTCTTACTAACGAAATGTGGCTAACCAAGTAGTTGGCATCTGCTATGAGAGAGGGTGAATGGGATAGGGAAGTATCAGTTTTATGACTTGGTACTGCAGTAAAACTTAGCAATTTCAGCAATTCAGAACGATCCTGGCAGTTTCACATTGTTTTACTGCGTGAACAAAGTAGCTATTGTTCTTCTGGTTGTTGCTGTTTGCCTTCATCAGTGTAAAATAAGGTCCGCAAGAACTGCTGTGAAACTAAAGATCTCCTTTGAAAGAATTACAAACGTTTGGGATTAGTCCGGCACTGCTTCCGCAGGGTGAACAAGGACCAGATGGGAGTGCGTAGCACAGCATGCCAGAGCAGGAGCCCGCGGTGCATGCTGGCTTTTGGAGTTAGGATGGCTTGTAAAAACAATGCTGACAAAGTCGCCCCATTGCACTAGCTTCCAGAGATGCAAACAATCAAAGAGGCTTGGGGAGGGCTGCAAGGGCTGACGTGCCACATCTCGTTCCGCCTCTGGGAAAGCCACAGTATAACCAAATAAAAAATGAAGAAGTTTGTTTTTAAAAGTTTTGTGGGACTTTGGGTGATAGCCTCGTGGTCGTGAAATTATGCGGACGACACAAATCTGCGGTTTGAATCTCACAGCTGGAAGGAAAATTTTCAAAAGGCTTAATAAAGTAAGATGCTTAAATTTGCCTGAAAGACTGAAGTAAAATAAGTGCATAACCTGACTTTCATTTTCTCCTTTTATATTAAATGTTGCTTTAAACTTTAAAGGCATCGGTCAATTAAAAAAGTCTGTACCTTTCTAAAATGTTTTTTTAATAAATATAACTAATTATTAATATACATTGTAGTACCTAACATATAATATATATACTAATATGTATTATTATAAGTAATTATAGTAATTACATTATTAATCATGTAAATACAAATTTTCTTGTCTGGAAATCTAGTGGAGGACAGGATCCTGAAGGGCCCTATTTGCTTGAAGTTCAGATGTTATTCTGAGGACGCATGAGGAACTTGGAGAAGAAGTAACAAGTTATACCTGTTTCTTTGATTTGAGAAGCTACTAGTTACAAGCTCAGGAATCTTACAGCTGTTATTATAGGATCTGCTTTCTTGCTTTGGATTTGCGGGTGACAGAAGCAGACGAAATATTTCAGGAGGTAGTCAAGAATGGAGAAGGGAGGCTGCTTGAGCTCATTGCCAACTGATAGGTTTTGTCCATGTTTCTAGGTGATGGAGATTATTTCCTGAGGGGACCACCCATGCCTTCAGAGGCTTGAGGCTTGCGGGGCTCCTGTGGAGCATGTTTAACTGCATGTTAGGAGTAGCACTTCCACACCAGGTACTAGATCAGTGGTCCTGCTCTGCTTGAGAATTTTCCATCTTCTGGAGGGAAAGACTGGCGGGGGAAGAAAGATCCTTACGTTGTGCTGGCCCATACTGTTGGCTTCAGTCTGGTGGATGATTTCCAGAGCGATGGCTTCTGCTAGTGTATTTTCAGTAACCCTTCAGCCCATGTGTCTTCATCAGACTAGCAGTAGCAGTGAGAGCACAAATGCTTTGGTTGAATGATAATTTGGGCAGAGATATGTGGTACCAAGAGAGATGAGACAGTTCCTCCAAACTATTGCTACCATAGGCAAAACACCACATACCGTTGCTCTCCTTTTGCTCCAGACTGTCCCAGATGGCTTCAGATCCTGTGTCAAGTTTTAAGAGAAAGTTTTCTGAGGTCTGGCATGCATGCAGAACACACAGTGTCTCGAGGCTGAAATTTACCTTCCCATTAATTTGATTTTACAGTCTATCACTTTCCTGGCCTGCGATGGGATTTTTCTCCACATGGGATTTCTCAGGAAGGCTCTTAATTATCATGTGCAACTTGGGGAGTTCCCTTTGCATTACCTTCAGCTGATGTTCTGTCATTGTACTTAGGTTGTGATTTATATTGTGTTAAAATTGCTGTTTATGAATTACACCTGCACTGTGCTAGAGTTTGTCTAGAATTTGAGAAGTAAATGGCATAGCACAATGTAAGCAAAACATACAAAATAAATGTGTACTGAAACACTTCCTTTGCGTTAGTATGAAATGTCTCTCAGTTAAATATGCAAAAATATGCAGAGAGAACACTTGCAATTATGCCATGGAAGGTTGAAGGAGTTAGTATGGAGAACTTGTATTGAAATGATTCATGGCAAATAAGAACAGACTTAGAGGAGTGTGGCTTTGTGAAGGAGACTTTTTAAAATCTACGTGGGATTTTTCAAAGCTGTTTATACAGCCAAAGAGAAATTAAGAAGAGTTTTTTCAAAATAATTTTCAGATAGTTGACTAAGTAGAGCTTTGCTCTGTAATGACTAGATGTTATGTTTCCAAAGCATGTATGTACTGATGCTTGGGTTTAGCTTCCAACTTGGTAATGGATTGGGCAGTCATACTGTGAAAAATCTGTGCTGTAATGAGGAAATTTTTTTGTTTGGGTTTTTTTGTTTGTTTGTTTTTTTTGGAAAAACAGAGAAATGTATTCAAAACAGCCAGAAGACTGATGGCTGCCTTGCTCTTTGTTGTCTTTCTCAGAGGTCTATGCATGAAGTATTTCTGAGTCCTGCATGGGATCGTGAGGTTTTCTCTTTCTAAGGAAAGAGCACTCGGAGCTGTGGTCAGGTGAGCGGGGTGCTGCCCTGAAAAGGGGTTATGCTGCAGAGCCATGCATGCTACTGCTACAGCTGTGCTGCAGCTTTCCTTGCTTCTGGAGCTTGTAGCTACAGTTGTATTGTAAAAATACTCAGCAAAAATGTAAAAGTTAAGAAGAATCTTGATAAAGCCAGGCAAACATCTTGGGAAAACAGTTGTCTTGTATCACACCAGAATTACAGCAGCTAGTATCCTGCCTGCCTCTTCAGTGCCTCCTCTTTTGCCTGAGACAAGAGGGTGGTGAGGTGGGGTGGTGAGGTTCAGCTTGTCTGAAGTGAAAAGATTATGTGATGAAAAAAGTAACCCAGTACTTCCCTGAAGAAAAGCAAATTAAAGGTGTTACCTTAGCCCCTGAGTAGCATGGACCTCTGGAATGACTGGGTGAAATTCTGTACGGAGCCCTTGAGTTTGTCCACTACTCTAATTTTCCTCATCCAGAAAATGAATCTCTCCTCATTTTGTTACTAATGATTGCAAATCCTGTACATCATCTTATTTCCAATGATTAATTACTCTCCGCCTTGAGAGTCTGCACATTTTATTGTTGATCTTCAGTTTCTAGCTGCTGTATCTTTTCTCTAAGCTCTACGTTGCTTGCATATTGCTTAGTCTGTAATTTAAAGGGTTTTTTTTTTAAGCAAATGGTTTACTGTTGAAAATGTGATCTCTGTGTTCAGAGAGGTGTATAAATGTCTGTTGTTGATAGTGTTAAAATTCCAGAATACAGTGTCTCAAAGCTGGAAGTCTTCAAATACTGTAAAATGAGCTTATAGGAAAGAATAAGTGACAAAGCAAAATCAGTAATAAGTCCTGGTTGGTTTTTTTTCTGTTGACTTATTAAATGTTTTAAATACAATGCTAAGTAGCTCACCACCTAAAAGCACAGTTCTAGAACAATAAAACTGATTATTTGGTTTTAAGTAAATTATTAATTTTGCTGCTTTTACCTTTCTCTGAGAGGGTTGGTGGGAAGGATGGATGATTGTGTTACTGAGTGGACTAGTTAAATAATCTAGGCTGTTTATACTGTAACTAATATTGATGCCAAATAACTGGGAATTAATTTCTTTTTATTTAGTGTCAGTAGAGAGCTATAGTAGTTGCATGCTATATTAAACATGAAAACAGTGTTTAAATACAGGTGGAGTAGGAATTTCTGAACAGCAAGTGCAGCAAAATGTGAATTAAACTTCTTGTTCAATTAATTGTGTGTTGGTAAGTGTATACTAACGTGTGAGCTGGAAGCTGTGTGGTGTGCTGCCTCTGCTCCCTGTAAAAATATAAGCAACGCGTGCCTTTAGCAGACTCGGCCCATGTCTGCTTTAAGTTGTACTTTTGCTAGCAAGGGGGAGCAGGGTGTTTTAAAGAAAAAGCAAGCCCCAAGGGGAACAGCAGTTGACCTGTGATGGGCAGCAGAGGCTTGAGGCAGCACACTGCAGTCGACGGTGCCTGTGGTGGATTTGGGTCCCCAGAGAAGTAAGGTGGGGCAAAAGCTGCTTGGTTCATTGCCTATAGGTATGCTTTGGCGATGAAGTAGACCCAGCAGGCGAAGTCCTAATTCTGGAGCAATAACCTCTTACTCAGTTTTTCTGTAGTATTTATTTTAGTATAGGGAACAGTTGCTCTGCTCCTGATCATATTTTGTTTTTTTAATTTGATCTTATCTTGAAGCATGCTTCTGAACCTGGGACCAACCTTGGTTGGTTTTTGAAAAGCTTTGCAGAGAAATATGTATAAAATCAATTTAGGAGGAGGAAACCATTGCTAGCAGTTGCGTGAAACTGTTCACGCAGATGATGCTGACTTGCAATGAAAACACGGACTCCTGTATTTATACCCTTAAGTTCATGATGCTGATGTGCTTAAGTGGTGATTCTCAGGAGATGCAGTCTCAAGTGTCCCCCTTCACAGTAGCTTTTTGTGACATATAGTCTGTTTTTCAGTGCAGTTTGCCTTGACGCTTACTCGAGTAGGGTTTTCTGTTGAAAAGGGTATTTCAGCTATCTTATCTTAAGGTTTACAAAAGAATTGCCTTTAATTGCTCACACTGAAGTGCTCACCCCTCCCCACTTGCACACACTGCCCATGAAACGTGTTAATCCCCTCCCGCCCTCCCCCCATTGAAGAAGCCTGATACATTTCCTTTTGCATTAGTTAGGCCTTCTGGGAAATACATGCAGAAATAAAAGGCTTTTCTATAGCCCTTTCTCCCTCAGGAATGCATAGAAACCAGCTCCTTGGATCTGGTCCACAAACTTGAAACTTGATTTTAGAAAAAAAATAAATCTATAATCCTGTGCACATGTTACTGAGCAAGTCCTAATTACAAATTGAGTTAGAGGTATAGGATCTCGTAAGATCTCATGGTACTTTTAAAAAAAAAAAAAAATCATGTTCCTTATTTGCAATCTCTAAGTTGTGCTGAGGTTTGTTTCCAAAGCAGTTATTTAAAACTCTCTTAGCTTTGTGACCTTTGTTTGTCCCTCATCTTTATTAGCAGTGTGTACACAGACAGTCTACATAGGAGAGGCTTATTTTGTTTACCAAGATTACTCAAGTATGGTGGTGGTTTCTCAACTACCAGTAGTACTCAGACAGTTTACCCTTAACTCTAGCAAGAAGTGTGTCCTTTGCCTTGGCATAACTGTGTGTGCGTACTAGTTACACACGCATGAAGACCCACGAGAAGAGGTACTGCAGGTTTTTACAGTGATATTGCTGTATCGATAATTAATATCGGTACTGTACCACAGGCAGAAAGGCCAGGCTGAGCCTGGTGCAGCCTCTACCCCTCTGTGCACTGGGACCTGTAGGAGTGCCTGCAGCTTGGGGTGGTTGACCATCATGTTATGAATGACCCTGAGCTTTGAGCTACCTGTGTGTCTCAGTGGCTCTGGGGGCACGCAGGTGCTGCGCCGTGTGAAGAAAGACCTCGTGAGGAGCTAACTTGGGGTTAGCCACGGCGGAATAGTGGTGCTGCCCGGGCAGGGGGCATACACAGTGGTGTGATGGCTTGGGCACACGGCCTGTCCGTGTCGTTGGGCATATGCTGGTGTCTGTGCGCTCCTCCTCCTGCTTAAAACAGATGTCAGAGTGGCTTGAGACTTGTGAAGCATGAATACAAGCCCTTATTGGCAGGACAGCGTGATTGTTTGCAGTGTATGCTTGCCTGTGGCTTCATCTTTACCATGGGCAAAACCAGAGCTGCCTTTTTCTCCACCATGATTGTATGTATTATTATTAAATGTAGCTTGAAAATTGCACAGCAGACTGTTTTATTGTGAATACATATGCAAATATCCAGTGTCACTGCTTACGCAGTAGACTAACTCGAGAGCAGCAGTGATGGTGTTTTGCGTGGTTCAGGTGGTTATCGCATTCGTGGAGCCTTGTGCTTCTCAATGTCGGTGCACCGCTGCTGTTACATGTGCCAGAAAAGCCAGCCTAAACTTCTTTTGCCAATTCCCACTCCTCCTCCTTGCTCCCATGCAGCCTTTTCAGAAGTGGTGATACAGTTGCTTGGAGGCCTGATGCTGCGCCACATCAGTGCTGCTTACTGATGGTACAGCCCCACCAGCAACGAAGCAGCTCCGCTGCGGGGGCAGGAGCTGCTTCAGCTGGTTTTGCCAGCAAAGAGGAGTGTCAGTGAAACCACGGTGTGATCTGTGCTGTGGTGAGCTGGAGCATGAAAATGGGCATCTACAAATTAGGGGTGAATCTGACTTGACTGAAGTGACAGTTTCTTTCAGCTGATAAAAATATTTCATAAATACTGGCTTTCTTTCAGTTGTTATTTAGTGTGGAATTTTAGGTCATGTTCCCTGGCAGCCACCAAAGGAGAAAATTATTTTAATTCCACGCCTCTCCCCGAAGCGAGAGATGATAATCTCTGTGATGACAGGTTGTCAGGTTCTCTCTTCTATATCCCCCCCCCCCCCCCCAAGTTTTAGGATGGAATTGCAGAGGATGGAGTGTAGGATACCTGTTGTACAATATCCCCCTCTTTTTGATGCCAACATCTTTGCCTCACAGCTTGGTGATCTCTGCTCCTTGGCTTCCATTACAGCTCAGGTTTAATAACAGCAACCGGCACCCTAATGTCTTCTGCTGACAGTTTCTTAGAGTGGGCTGTGTATTTTGTGTTCTCTCTGATTTTAATTTCAGGTTAGCAGTTAATCTTGTTTGTTCAGGCACTGGTTTTTGCCCTCTTTTTTTCTCTCCGTAGGTGGCATTTTGTTCTGCAGGCTGTCTTGGTTTAAAAATGGTCCTTCATTGCAGAGGAGGGCTCTCCATAAGGTGACCAAAGGTGGTGTAATCTGGTCTGTAGGCTTTTGGGTACACTTTCCAACACTGACCTACTTGCTGCGATTAATGGCTTTGCTACCAATGAATTGGGGGATGTTTTCTGTATTTGTATTATTGTCAGTGCGTGGTGCTTTTTCGCAGCTCACATTCTGCTGCTTAAGTAGTTTCCCCAAGATGTAATATGCTGCTTCCAACCTATATTTTTTAATTATGTTGAGCAAGTTGCTGATTTTAATAGGGAATAGTCATTCAGTAATGAGTTTGCAGGCAGTAGGCGGTGGTTTGCTACAAAACTATGTTGCTTTAGCTCACCCTTATATGACAGTTACCATGCAAGTTTGTTGGTCCAGTTGACGCAATGCTGGACTACGTCCTAGGTAAGAAGGCTGAAAGCAGAAGTTTTTGTTTTGATTTGAAAACTGCTAACTTTCTGTGGATTGATATACTTTTCATAGAACCACATAGTATATAAATATAGCATGTGGTTAATCTTATTTGGGAGCATTGTTTCCTTTTGAATGGTGGAAAAATTATAAGAAAAATGTGTTAGAAATCACAGCTGTTTAATGATGGGGGTCTTAATTTACTCCTTGATTTGAGGTTTTTATTTTTAGGTGTACAGGAACCTTTCTGTATCAAAACTTGCATCACAAATGGTGTGCAGCTTCTTCTCTTCAGTCATCTTCCTGAAGGAAAGAATGCTATAGGCATGATGAGTCTTGAGTCTATTTGTTGAAGAGTGCCTGGAGAATAAAATGTTCTTAATCAAGCTGAGTATGTTTATTTAGCACTTTAAACTCCTAATTTGCTGGGTTTGTATTCTTTAGACTGGTTTTATTTCAAATAATGTTTGTCTGTGGAACAGCTTTTGGGAATGTGGAATGTACCTCCTCCTTCTACAAGGGATACAGAGTTGTTTTGCATTCATGGGTTAGAAGAATGTGTAGATCAGCTGGGTTTCTTCAAAGCTAGAACTGGGTAACAGTTAGGGTTTTTTTAGTTTAGGGTTGGTTTTTTTTTATTATTCTAATTAGGAAGCATTTGTCAGTCAGGTTCTAGGTGAAAAACTTAGGCAAGGGTTTGAAGGTGTAAAATGTGAACTGGTAAAAGCTGTCTTTGTGTGCCCTAGGGAAAAGAGTGTTAAACCTCAATGTGAAACAAACATATTCAGCATGGATAAGATGCCTTTTAAGGGTCCGATAAATGAGTTGTGTGGTTTAACACTGAATAAAGACCTTTTTTAAAATAATAAAAGTGTCTGATACTGTGCTTCAAATTATTACTGGTAGATGATGGCTGTAGACCTCCTTCCTTCTTCTGCAAGGTATTTTAATGTCTGTCGTGTGGGGACCCTGGCTGTTGCAGCAGTCTTAGCCAGCCAGCAGCTGGTGGCATTGTGTGGCCAGAGTCCTCTGGGGCAGCCAGAGGGTGATTGGGGATGTGAGTTGTGGTGAGGATCTGGGGAGACTTTGACCCAAACTCTTCACTGAACTGAAACACAGCAGGGCATCCATTAAAGAGGGAGTAACTCCTGCTGTGATGGCAGGGTCTTCCAGTTTGTATAGTCTGAGGATTTTTTTGAAGAGTGTGGATTTAATTTTCTTTCTAAATTAGGTGTGGAGTTATTTACCCTTCTTGTGTTTGACAGTGGCTCTTCTTTTTAGTCTCTTGATGCTGATTTTTTTGTATCCCCCTTTATAAGTATGAGGAGTCTGACGTAGCAACGTCAGCCCGGTGGCGGTAGGGCTGGCCTCTGTGGCATTGAGGCCCTTCTTGCAGGCATTGCGGGACTGGGCGGAACAGGAGAGCTGTGCCCTGGCTGGTGTGACAGGAGAGCTGTGCCCCTGCGGTGCTGTCTCCCTGAAATGCCGGCCTTTGTGAAAGGGCCGCTGGAGCTGAACGGGGCCGGGACGCACCCGCTCTGACTGACGGGCAGGAAGCATGTTGTTTTTCTTCCCCCTTGGTTAATGATTGAGAGAGGTGCAATGCTGCTGTTTCTAGTAATTTATGCCTCTTACTGCGTTGTTTCACATCACGGTGTTTTCCATCCTGAGCACCATCTCGATGAGTTTCCTGCCCCGCTGGGCCCCTGCGTACCTGTCTGCTCCCTCCCGGGTTCCCGCTGCCTGCCAGAGGGAGCAGGCCCTCAGCCTCTGGGAAGAGTGAACTCCATCTTTTGCCCTCCCTGTGGTTTTGGGGGGAATGGTGTTGCATGGCGCAGTTTGGCATGTGTGGGGAACGGCTGGAATGACGGTTTGTGGGTGTACGGGTCCAGGCTGGCCTTCCATCCAGCGCAGGGGAAGGAGAGCAAACCGAACCCTCTGGCGCAGGGCTTGTTCCCCCTGGCCTGGGCAGGTGAGACCGTGTCCCTCACAGCAGCATCGGTGGCCTGTGTCCCCCTTCTCATGTCAGTGAAGAGCTGTGAATCACCTCTTCGTGTCTGTAGAAATCGGATTCATCAAAAATGGCATCAAAAAGCAGGTTAATGCCTGAGATGCCTTCATATTTGGTACCAGGTGACAACAGGGCCTGTTGTGAGAGCTGGGCTCTGTCGCTTTTGGGTAACAGTGCTGTTAATAAGGTTTGCTTCTGTGTCATCTGGGAGTATTCTTTGTCCAAACTGACGTGTTTTTCCTGAATGCTAAGTCGTGTTATCTGGACCATCACGTTTCTGCGATTTGCTGGGCTCACTTACGAGACAAAATTGCATTGGATTTTATTTCTGCTTTTCCCATTTTGGTGTTGCTGAGCTCTTTCTTGAAATCCTTTGGGTTCTGTAGCCTATTTTTTAAGTAGGTGTTTTTGCCTGTATTCTTGAGGAGCTTTCTAGAGCAGACACAGTAGCCACTACCTTAAATCCCTGTGGCCTCTGCTTTCCTGATGCACTGGAGAACTGAACCGAGATGACGTCGGTTACTTCTGAAATAAGTCAAATTCTGAACAAAAATGCTTCCCCAAACCAGAAAGCTGACTGGTGGAAAGCACAATGACTGTTCTCTTCCCTTGTTGTCTCTGCTCTGTGTTCCTCTCTGCAGTCAGAGAGCTCATGTCTGGGAGGACAGGGGCTGGGTGCAGCGGTGGCTGGGCTGGCTGCGGGACGGGGGCGGCAGGTGGGGCTGTGTTGGGGGGGCGCGTTGCAGCATTGGGCAGCGTGGCGTGGGGGGGACTCCAGCCCCTCTGGTGTTGTGCCCTGGGCAGCCCTCCCCTCACCTTCCTGCCTGTTCATACCCACCCTGAAATTTTAATTTACTTCTGTCCATGTAACGTTTTGAAGGTCAGCAGAGAGGAAAGTGTTTGGATTCTCGGTGCCTGAACAAGGTAAGTGCAGATGGTAGTTAATCAGAGTGATTTCTGCCGAGTGATTGCTGGCTTGTAATGGATGAAAGGGGAAGAAGGAAATGCGTCAGAAGGTTTAATTTCATTTTTAGTAATCCCATTTGCTTCCCTGCCTCTTGGAAACATTTATGTATGGTTTATTTAGCTGATGGGAATAAGAGGTTGAAGGGGTTTTTGTTTGTCTTTTAGCAATACAAGAATTGGACTCAGGTTGAAGAGAAGTACGTGTATTCATGGTGTGGTCAAAGTTGCATCATGAGAAAAATCTTTTGTAACTGTCTCAGTAACTTGTCCTTACTTAGGCAGAAGGATTTCTGCTTCTTGACTCAGAACCCGTGTGAATTGGTACTAGACTCAAAAAAAGAATGCATAAGTGCTCTAAAGCTTACTTTTATGCTTCTCCACTCTAGGAGTGTTCTTTCTGTGCTGATCTGGTTGAAGTTGCATCACTTAATGAAAGATCTTGGTGTATGGAAATAATAGCTAATTAAAAAAAAAAATCAAAAAACCCCAAGAGATGGCCTTACCTATGCCCCTTGTGTTGTAAAACAAGAGTGTCTCTTTCTTACAGATTCTGGAGAGTAAATGCTTGCTGGAGGTGTCTTCCTTTCAGTAACTCTAGAGCTGCCTAAATTGACTTGACATCAGAGGAGCCCAGTGCTGACAGTCCCCAGAGGCTGCTGGTCTGAGTTACGACTTTTCATTCTGAACCTGGTTCCTTTGGGAAGATGAGGTTTTGAACAGCCATTGACCGAACATCTCAAAAAAAAGATTTAAAAGCCGCTGCCAAGGACATATTTGAAAGTTTGGGGTTTTTTTAGTGTCTTAGCCATTGTGGACTGGCTCTGTGTACCTTTTTAATCTGTGGTGCTTGTAATGCATATTAGTTTAGCTAAGCTCACAAAAAAGCTGGGTTTAGTCTCCTTCCTTTGTCTTGTTTGCCTGCGGACAAGTATATGATATTACCAGAGTCCTGGATGGTTGATAAGTGCTAGAAAATATGCTTATAGCGGGACAAATTCAAGAAGCACTACCTGTATAACTTGCCAAAGAAAAGGTAATGGGCATAAATTGATAAATACAAATGGGGGGGGGGGGCGGGGGGGGAGCGGAGGAGGGAAGGGGAAGGGGAGGTTGGAATTTAGTTCACTCCTCAGGGTGAGGTATGTAGGACCCTGATATTGAAGCTGAAGGCAGGCATTTCAGACCAGTAATAAAGCACACTTACGTAACAGAAAATTGGTGATGGATTCTACCTTTGCAAGAGCCTGTATGTTGGGGACTGTCTCCTTTTCTAAGAGCAGAGTTCCACTTCAGCTGACTCATGGGGGGTTTTAGCAGCCTCTGTCACCTATTTGGGCAAACCAATTTTCAGTGACAACGTTTGGCTTTGTAGCTGCATGTTTTTTCTGTCTGTATTTTCCCTCCTGTAAATGCTTAACCTGTATTAATTGTTCTTTGTGGTTTTGTTTCGTTGCTTACAGGTTTCTCCCCCTCTTAATTCATAGCTGTTGTATTACGTACCTCTGCGTTTCAGCTTTATGCATCATTTCATCTGTACCCTAATTTGGAAGCAGAGATATTTGAAAGTAAGAGACATGCTTGTACTTGGGCAGAATTCCAGCTTACATCTACTCTTCTAATTTCTTTTGGTTTATTTTGAAGATAGTGGTAAGGCATGCCTTCATAAACTTAGGGTCATAAAAACTAATGAATTTTAAGCCATTATTTAAAGTCTTTGTCTGTCATTTTCTTGAGATTACCACTTAAAAGCACTTGACATCAGCCAACCCAGATCCATATTGCTCATTGAAAAACGTTTTCGCCCTGGCTCATTACATAACCTGACACTAACAGACTCTGATAGAATAAATCACTACTATTAGAGACCCTTTACTTGTCTTAACCTGTTATTTCTTTTTGTTCAGGGATTTCTTTCTTTGCTCATTTCTGAAGCTTTGGACATTCTTTCATCTGTTTTCCTCTTCTCAGGAAAATTGGGATCAGAGTATTTATTTTGCTCTTTTTACTTGGTCCGCACATTATGCCAGCTGTGATTGCTGTTTGTAGTTAGTGTAGTTGATAAAACATCACAGTTAGAAGCAATGTTTATATGAGTATGAATCAATTTCTGTTTTTAAATGTGTTGCACAAATCCATGGAACACCACCACAAGTTCAAAATCCCCCTTACGTTCCTTTACCTTCTCCTTCTGGTAAGTGTTTTGCAACTTCTTGTTATGTCTGCTTTTTATTGAAGAATAACTCTGTTGTATCACAAATGTTTTGGAAGAAGTGGATATCTTATTTTTTGAGACATTTGTCTCATTCAAATGTCAAAATATTATATTTTATTCATATGTTTGAAAACTTGCAAAAGAGCACTAAATGTGACAACTTGGGAGGAGGGAAGGAGTATAAACTGTCCTTCCTTGGGAGGCATTTTGTGCTATCTTTTCTAGCTAATGGTAGTGGCTAAGTGGTATGATATTGAACTTAAAAAACCGACAGCGCTTATGAAAGGGTGCTGTTCAGTGAAAAATTGTAATAGAGAGATTTTAAGGTTGTGGGGTTTTTTTTACTAAGTTTTCACCTCTTCTTTCAGTGCAAGTTCTTGTTTGCTGTTTTATTTGTTGTTGAGAAGCAATGCTACCTGCAGAAGTTCAAGTCCTTGTTGACTGTACAACCGTCACCTTTTGTTCTGCAGTTGAATATGTAAAGAAAAGACTAACAATGGTTTCATTATGTGATGGCTCCTGAATGCACTGTTGCCTGATGGGCAAAGAAGCATCAGCTTTAATTAATGGACAGTCTGTTAGTATGGTTTGTTTGAACTGTGCTAGCAGGCCCATTGCTCAGTGATACACTAACCTACAGGAATATTTAGTCCTCTGCCTTGGCAATCTTTCAGATTAGTGTATGAATTGCAGCATCAGAAATCCGCTGATAGAAAAGTTAGACTTGTGCCAGTAGCTGTGAATTATGATTTATCTGCTCTGAAGCTCCGCTTTTGAATGACAGGCTTAGCATCCAGCTTTTCCGACAGGGAAGTAAATGGGTACCATCCACCCTTAGTTAGGGTTTTAATCACAGACCTCCTGTTTCTGCTTCTCAAGATGGTAGTACCCACCTAAACTGATGTAATAACTATAATGCTTTCTCTTTGGGACCCCCTCCCTGATGGTGTACATTTATAGTGAGGTAGAGGTACCTTTTAAAACAAAGTAGCGCATATCCATTACTTGGGTGCATAGCATGAAAAGCAAAGGTTAATGAAATGCCCCTGTGTGTGAAGGTCTTAGTTGTATGTTAACTTTTGCTTTGGCAGCTCTAAGCTTTCCTGACTGTAGCGGTGGAAGAAAGCAATGTTTTCTGTCTGCTGCAGCCCTGCTGGCTATACTGTGTGTCTTGGTCAGTCCGTCACTGTTCATTGATCTGGAGAGGGCAGCCATTAATTACTCATTTCACTCCCTGTTTCTCTAGCAGTTTTGCATTTAGGATTTTCTGATGAAAATAACCAGTCTAACTTTGATAGAGTGAGATGGAAGTATTTGATTAAGCATTAATTCATTTAAAATCAGTTTATTTAAAATTGTTTCTTAAAGAACTGTGTCTTTCAGATTGATTTTTTTTTTTTTTTTTTTTTTTTTTTTTTTCCCTCTTTTTTTTCTGCCTGAAGTTGAATCAAGCTGAAGGCTCAGACTTGTGTAACTATAATGCAGATAGTTTGCATGTTTGCTGTACCAGTTGCCTTGGTTTGTAAATGATCCTTTATGGTATATTTGCAGTCTTCAACATGTGGCAGGTAAAGTTTAAACATACAAACAGTTCTTGTTCATACTTTTCTGTGATACCCAAGTAGTGAAACCAACTTGTGGTGGAAATTGTGCTTGCTAAACTTGTGGTTCAGGGGTTTATCTGCTCTATCTCACAGCACTCAAATGGCTTTTAACATTCTGAAGTCAGTGAAGTTGGAAGGCAAATAAAAGTAAACAGGCTTCAGCACAGGTGACTTGTCCAGTTCTCTTCCTCCTCAGTGGTCCTTTCTGGGTCCTGCTACTGTCCATTTTGAAGCGTTATGTCCCTGCCACAGGCTGCTAGCTTTCATCAGCATGGAAAATGAAGAGGGCTGTGGGAGAGCTGCTGTTCAGTGATTTTGTAATCCTCTGTGAGCAGCTCAAGTCAAGGCTGGGGGTGGGAATGGAGTAAGAGAGGCCAAGCATCCCCTGTGTGCTGCCACAGAGACAGTCTTTGGAGGCAGCTGAAGCCTGCACTGTCTGTCCTTGTTTCAGTCCTTTAAGTGGACTTATCTGCGTTAAGTCCTGCTGTTCTGAACTCCAGATCTTCTGCTTTTTAGTACATCTGTGTTACAGGCTTTGATCTGTTGTTGATACTGTTGTAGATCAGAAGCCTTTAGCTGTGTGTGGTGAGTGTTTTTCAATGATGCTCAGGTTGGTGTTTTCGAAGTGGACTCCCACCATGTGTCACAGAAGCACAGCTTGTGCATTTGTGCTCATGTTTATTCAGTCCTCTGGCATCAACATGGGGCTTTCAGAGCCTGCATGGTCCAGCCTTTCTGTATGCTTCTCACCTTCACTGGAGCTCTAACACAAGTTTACACAGAGTTCAAATAAAATAGGTTGGCGTTTGGCAGCGTTTTCTCACTTGGTTAGCAAGAGTGCTCTAGGAGCTGTTTAACTCTGTGTGTGCTGTGAGCCAAAGAGGCGTGCTTCAGAGTTCACATCAAGTCTCTGGTGCAAGTGCCAGAAGGAAAATTATATACAACAGAGTCAAAAGATACCCTAATGCAAGTACAAAGTAAGCAGACAAGTGGATCAGTGGAAAGCCCAACTTGTGAGGAATGCATTAAAGATAGTTTGTTCCATGGCAGCAACTGGTCTGGTAGCTTCCAATCTATTTTCTCTGGTTGGCAGAATTTCAGTCAAAACCTTAATGCTTTCCAAAACTGCAGTTCTGCACAGTGAGAGAGACCAAGCATATTTTTCTTGCAAATCTGCAGTTAAATGAGCTTTTACTTGTTTCCCTGCGCTAGTATTAAAATTTGTCTGGCTGTGCAGTGAGCAACATTCAGAAACTGATCTGGCTGCAAAGTGGCATGTCACAACCTCCATTTCTCCCCATAAAAGCACATGGCTTAGTTTTTCAGCTGGATAAGTTTCTTGAACCAGCAAAAACTTTAGTATTTTTATTTATCTCTAAGATCAAGGGAAGAAAACCTGTGCACACCAAGCTTTCTGCATCTCTCGTACTACCATATGAGTTACATATTTTCTGCTGTTCAGGTGTCATTCCAGGCGCTATCAGCCTTGTGGCTGTATAAAGTCTCCTGTGAATTTTTCTGCTGGTGTGCCTGGTCCTGTTCTTCTGGTCCCTTGGGTGATGATATTCTGTCCCTGGTTGTGGAGGTGGAGAGATCGTGTCTGCTGCTTGCAAGTCTCTGCATCTCCATTAATGCTCTACTAATATTTGTTCAAATTCTCTTCCCTGTCTTGTCTGACACACTTCAAACAAGTGAGCTTTGGGGCTTTTCCAACTGAGCAAACTTCAAGCAGTTGGTACTTTACAACCTCTTTAATCCTTCATAGATAATGCTACTCAGACGCCAGACAACAAGGGGAAGAAAAAATTTGCATATGCAGATGTGATTCTAGCACTAGCCTGGAAAATAAGTTTTTGCTTAAATTGTTTTTATATATCTCAGAAATATATTCTCCAGAACATGTCAGGTCTGAGAGGTACTAAAACAAGTAGCAGTATGGGTTCCTGCCTTAATCCTTTTAGCTAGGATCCCTGGTTAAAAAGGAAGTGTGTTTGTGGGAGCACTGTTTCTCTTTTTGCTGTGTTAGTAGGGAAAGGCAGCTGTCTCCCCAGGTAGTCTAGGCTGGTACAGTATGCAGCAGGGGATGATGCTGGGAATTTCCCTTGCATGTTAGAAGAGGAAGAGGAGTTGGATGAAGGTGCTGTTTGAGCAGCAATTTGCTAAGTAGCCACTGACTAACAAGCACAGATTCCTGTGCCACCTTTGATGGGAAGATCTTTTGCTTCCCTTTTGCACAGTGATGAGAAGTGGTTTTGGCTGCCTGTTTTCTGGCCTGATACCAGGAGTTTTTAGGGACTGTTTCGTGGAAATGCAGGGCACAGTGTCATGGATGCATTTGCAGTGCTGGTGTCCAGATGATTTGCAGCAAGGCCCATCCTGCTATCTGTCTGCCAGATGTGCCTTACCACACAGAGGGTGGGGCTGAAGTGGGTCAGTTAGTAAAGCTTTTGCCATCAGGGCACAATTTCTCAGGCCAGTGCAGAGGAGGAGGGGTGTGTGTGTTCATTTGTTTTAAATCAGTGAGTGTAGCAAACAGCCTCCTTAGACCATTTCCCTCTGAATTACAGGGTGGTTTTGCATCTTAGAGCAGGAGATGCTGCATGTCTTCAACGCTCATGGCATCCTGTTCCTGTTAGTGCTTTCTGCTTTGATTTTCATGAACCTCATGTTTCAGTCACCCAACACATGCAGAATGAAGAAATGGCACCATTTGCAATGGGAGAACTAGTTTCTCATAGAAGTTGAGTTTGGGGCTTATAAAGTCCTTTGGTAGCTTTGGGCTGGTTTGGGAGCGGTCTCTGTCAGCCATGTATTATTTCAGATGAGTTAGCTGTGCCTGTGACAGTAGCCACATGCTTGCTTTTGGACAATCCCAGCACTAGAAAAAAAAATTACTTCTTAGTCACTGCAGTACTATTTCTACTTCTGCATTTCCCTGCTATGAAATCCAAAAATTACAGCCTTGTTTTTGTTGCTCTATGAAGGTGAAAAGGCCAGATTTGGAAGGCACACTTTTTTAATGAATACAAGTCAAGGACTGGTTTTTATTACAGAGAAATCTGGGAGAAGATTATAATTTTTTTCTTCATGCTACAAGAGGCTTGGCTCTGTGAAGAAGCAGCTATTTGACAAAATATTGTGAAGTATGAGTGCAGAACTGGGATTTTGTCACTCCATGCTGCAAGAGCAGAGCAACTGTTCACACTCAAGTTTTGGTGTGGAATTTTGCTGAATTTTTTATAGCAGTTTTCCTCTGATTTTTTGCCTGTCCTGTGCTACTGCTGTAACTCTCCTGGGCACCAGATGATTACTGAAATTTTGAATATGTAGTCTTACTATGTTAGATATGACTCCCACTGAGAAACTATACCTCTTGAAAACTGCTATAAAAAAATATTTGGAAGAGAGATTCTTCTCGCTTTCTTGTCCCCTGCCTCCCAGAAAGTCTTGCTGTGGAAACAGTGAAACCCAAAACATGAATGTTGTGTACTCAGGCTCTTGGTTGGAGCATGTAGGCTCTGCTCCCCTACAAATAAAGTTATGTGTTTTTTATTATGCTGCTTATAGTTTTTTGCTGGCTTTTTGGTGATGATGTTTTGTTTGTAACTGAACACAATGATTAATTGTGTTTGAAAGTGATACAGAAGCACAAGGCAAAATTGAAGGCTCCATTGTGCTTGGTACCATGATGAATGTATTTTCTGTTCCTAGGTGACTTGCAGCACTATTAATTTCAGAGTCGTCTTGGAAGCACAACGAAGCAGGTTATTACCTTTTTGAACTTGCATTGTGAGTAAAGGGTATATTTTTCAGTTGGAAAAGCACACTTAGGCTTATTTACACTGCCAGATGCAGCAGAACTTAATCCTGTGCTGCAGTGTATCTCCTTGAAAAATCATGTTTTAAGTCTACTGCCAGAGGGGTGCTAACAGACGGGAAATTGGAGAAATGTACCTCTAAGTATGGAGGCGTTAAAAGTCAATATATTGCGTATCTCTATTCTGTGTAAAAGCAGTAACTTCATGTAGGAGACCTACCTGTGCTCAGGGTTTGTTTTTGCCTGGTTGTGCCTCTTCCAGTACTCTTACCCCATACATCCCTGAAGGATACGCAGCATCCTGTCAGCTGAAACTGGCCACTGCAGGTGTGTGGCAGTTAAGTCGTATGACAGCCCTTTCTTATAGTCTGTATAGCAGTTGTTTTGAATCTGTATCTCTGGGTTGGTATTTCACAGATGGGTTGGATAGAGTTTTTGGAAACTAAATGAACATAAGCTCTTCGTTTCTTGGTTATGCTTATATGAGGCTGTAGCACTGAGGTATTTTAAAATTGTGGATCAGATAGTTGGCTTCCGTGGTTTGACATTTGTTGACTTTACAAAATAACATATTCAAATACTTAAAAACAAGCATCGCAAGATTCAATTTTATATGCGCATTGCAATTTACTATTATATTGCCTTTCTTTAAAATACAAATATTACCAAAAATGTTGTAAATAATATGATATCTGCATATGATATATGCAGTTACTGAAGTATTTTAATGTACATATGACCAACATGTTTTCAGTAATGCTTCTTTCTGCTTCTTGCTTTGCTTTTTGCAAAGGTTGTAGCCTTGGGATGCTAGCCAGGCTTTGAACTGTAAAAAGGAGCATAAAGAATGCAGGATGTTTTTAGAATACTCAACCACAAGCAGATGGCTTCATTAAATTCTCTTTAGGAGCAAGGAGAGCAGTTGCTGCTTTTGGAAGAAAATTGGCTAGAGCAACTGCTTTTACATTGCCATCCCAAGTGTGTGGCAGGTAACAAGAATATTTGTGCAACAATTTTATGTAAAGCAATTGGTCCATGTACCTTCACACAATAGGTGCAGGAGAGTGGTGCCTCTATTCTGTAAACTGATAGGTACAAATTAGAACAAAAGATTGAATATTTCATCATTAAACTTCCTGTGCATGTTTTAAATTTTGGGAAGGGGAAGCTCTGCTAGTTGCTTTGCTTTTTACTCCTCAGTCCCAAACATTTCATATAGTTCTGTTCTTTGCCATAAAATCTTCTGTTTGTTTTACTTTTTTGCCTTCTTTCCTGGAGAACACTGAGGAAAACTACATTTATAACGAAGTGTAGTTATAAATGACTCATGAAGGAGAGTGGTATACAAAATGTAGTTTTCTTCCTGTAGAATACAAAGACTTCTGGCAGAAGTGTATCAAGAGTCTGGTTGCTCAGGGTTTCAGTGTTCTTGCGTGGATCAAAGTTAAGCATGGACAATGTGAGCAAATTTTTGCTTTGCGTGGACCTAAGCTGTAATTAGGTACTTCATGCTCGATTTCCTCCCTACCCTTTTGCCCTGAAAGTTAAATCCAAAACTTCTGAGGTTTGCGTCAAGGCAAATACTCTCAAGTTGTGATATCTTTTTTTGAGGCTGAATAGCCTGCTAAAAGCATAAAAATGTCTATTGGTCTTTGAAGATGGGGATGGAGTTGAGGAGGAGAATTTGAAGCTGACTTCTCAACTGCAAGAAGAAAAGTCAGAGTTGTTGAAAAATCTTGTACCTGTTAAGCCCTTTCAGAGTCGTATGTTTCCTTTAATTTGTTGTTTTTAAAATTAGATTTGGAGGCAATAGACCTGGGAAGCAGGGAAGACAGTGTCCTGCTGTAATGGTAGATTTTATCGGTATTGATTATTGCATATTCGTGCTTTTGCCTGTGAAATGCTTCTTTATTACAAATTAGATATTAGCCTGTCTTAGTAGCAGAGGAGGACTGGTGGGTCTGCTGCTGGTAGGTCTGAACTCCCGTGTTGAGGCTTGTCTGTTGGTATATGGTATATTCTGGGGAAGATTTGGGCTCTAACCAAGCTGCTTGACTGGTTTCAGCTCTACGGTCTGTTAAGATGGTAATCTGTGACGGTGACATTGAGATGCATTTGGTGTTTGAGATCACTGAGAGGGGAATGCCTTTTTCTATGAAAGTGGTTATGGATCAGTTTGTTTCACCATATTGAACCAAATACTTCTGTGTAATAGTTGTGCAGAGATTTGTACATGCATATTTAGACATTTTTATAACATAGCAAGTCCCTGGTTTTTTTCCCCAAGCTGCTCTTTAAGGGTAAATTTGTAATGTACAATGTATTGTAGAAACTGTCTGAACCAGACATATTAACCACTATTGCTGCAGGAAAATTTGTGCTTAATTAGAATCAATACATTTCACAATGAGAGGAGAAAATGACCTTGTATTTGGCAGGGTGAGTTATTGGTGTGTTATTGGCCTTGTTCTGAGGTTTTCCCTGTGTTTTTCTCACCCTGAATTCTTCTGTTAAGTTTTGTACGTCTATGATACTTGCTTTTAAAATACTATATTTTGTGTGTGTTCTCCAGAACCATGTGGTACTAAGAGGAGCTGGACAGTACTATTATTTTGATAGAATTATGTGAGCAGATACACTGTAAATGAAATTATGGCTCTAGTTATCTCACACCTGCCACTATCTGTAAGACAAACTTTCTGGACTTACCCTGGTACACCTTTATCAAACCTGAGGGTCTCTATCAAGGCTGTAAGTGGAACACTTCCCCTCCACCCTATGGTGTATCAGGTATTTTCCAAGATGCTCAGGATTGGCAGCATTTTTCATGTCTCATTTCTCTGCTTCACCTCCTTGTTGCTGATGGGTGCAGCAGTGCTGCATAGGGGCAAGGGGACCCTAATGGGCAGGTGTTTTACAGCCCAGGTTTTATCCCATTTTCACCTTTCGTTGAACAAGAACTGAACGTTTTATAACTGCAGTTGTGGTACATCAGTGAGTTTTAGCAATACGTGCTACCAAAAATAGTCTTGTTAAACTCCAGGCCTTGCACGTCCTCTGGACAGGATTTCAGTCATGCATTTGTGTCTGTCTTTCTTTTTTTGATGTTTTGCAAACATCTCACAACAAAGACTGCTAAGCTATTCGGACATCTGGGCTGAATCACATCTAACCAGCTTATGTGAGCAAATGTTTCTACCCATTCACATAGAGAAATGTTAGCTGCAAAGCCTGGGATGTTCTGCCACAGAGATGAATGGCTTAATGTGGTTATGATTAACTAAATTCACTCAGCTTATTCTGACTCTGGCTTTTTCCTGTGGAGGCAGAAATGATTGCCACTTTGCAGTGTAGGTTTCTTTGATTTTGAGACCTGTGGCAATACTCTACTTTTGCACTTCCTCTGTTTAGCTTTTGCCAGTCATAGAACCTTTATAAGTGGAAGAAAAGGCAAGACTGCAGACCTATTGCAGAACAGGCGCTTCTTGTGTCCGGTCAGCCTTCATTTGGACCAAATAACACACAACGTCTGAAAACATCTTTTCTTGATGATGGTGATGTTTTCCTGTGCTGGTGGAGTGAGTCAATTACCACCTTCCTTGAAACTGGAGCCATAATAGTGGCCTGTATGTTAAAAAGATAAAATGTCCACTAAGACCATAGTATAAATAATCCTCCGTTGGAGTTACAGTCTGCCTTGTTTCCAGAGCTTTCCTAATATGCAGCAAAGGAAAATGGACTGGAGGTCTCATATTCACTCCTGCAGCTCGGAGCTGGTTGTCAGCGCTGGAGGTTGTAGGTAGGAACAGCTTCACACTGCTCTGAGCCGCTGCAGGAAGCAGCCCAGGAGCGGGGCAGAAGGAAGGCCAGTCCTTCAAGGATGCAGCCTTAACTCATGGCTTCAGGTTATGCTTAATTAAGTAACTGCAATTGCCTGTTCCTTGTCGTGTTTCTCCCCTCCCCAACCTTCTGTGCCACTGCTGCTTCCCTTCAATGAGATCTTAATGATGATGGGACTGTAGGGTGTCCTGGTTAAATGTACTCTTTGCCTTATTCCCCTGAAGTAGCTTTCCACTGAAATAGCTTTCTGATTTTTTTAAATTATTATTTTATTTTACTTTTTATCCCCACCATACCCTGTGGCCATTGCTGCATGGTGCATTACTTGCTGAAGCAAGCCATGCTTATTCTGTTCTTGCATTGCAGTGTTCTCTTCAGTGCTGGATGCAAATCCTGCTAATCAGCAAGGAGTTGTTTACTGTCCAGGTAACAAAATTGAGGCAGTTTTACACTAGCTTCCTCAAGTCCTGATTGACAGGCAGAATCCACTGTGTAGGCTGAGAGTCTGAACTGAGGCCTATGCTCCCTGTCCTGGGTGCTGTTTAAACCCTGGCCTGACTATAGTCTTGTCTGCAAGAGTTGACTGATACTTAACTTTCGGGCCTGTAGACTTGCCTTATCCTCCCTCTGCTGGTGATCAGCCTTCTGCAGTCTTATGGATATAATTGTCACAGCTGGGCTTTTCTAAAAGTGACTAATCCAATAGAGTTTAATCTTTTGGACTATGAGCAATTGACGTTATTGAAATGGGGTTTGACAATAATATATGTTCTCTAAGCATTTTTATTTTCTATTTACCATTTAAATTCAGCAAAGCAACAGCAGAAACAACCCCATGCTCTTCTGCGGTACTCTGGAGCTCTGAAGACCTCTTCGTTTGAGAAACAGGATTTGTGTTTTGGTCACATCTTCCAGCTTGCTGCAGTAACACGTTGAAGTGTTTGCTTCATCTGCTTTAATAGATCACTTTAAGATCGTGTAATCTTATTTGTGTCAATTTCACAGTTATTGAGGGCAAGGAGTGGAGGACTGCAGGAGTTTTATTTTATGAACCTTTCATCTGGGAAATGTCATCCACCTCTAGATTTTGTAGTGCCTTTGTCCCACTCGGGCAGTGAGGTGATTCAAATGATCATGTGTTTATTTCTTGAATGCGTCTTTGCCTGTTGATGACAGCAGGTGTCCCAGAATAGGCTATGCACTGAGAGACAGTGCATCTTGTTGCTTGTCAGTCTTAAAATTTTTCACCTATCCAGGAGGCAAAATGATGAAACGGGACCCTGCGTAGCAGTGGGAAGAGTTGCCCACCTGGCCCTTGGCTCTTCTGGCAGTGTGGGAGGCAGTGTCGGAGCTGGCGTGGGGCCCTTGCTTGTACCTGTGTCTCTCACTTATCAGAGGTGTGTAGAGCTGGGTTTATTTAGGGCACAGGGGAAGTCTGAGGATGCCATTTTAGCCACAGCTCCTTGGGAAGCAGATACCCTGCCACTTTAGCCGCTCCCCTTAATGTCTGTTATACTGATGAGTTGAGAAGAAGGTAGATGATACCTGCTCTTCTAAGGTGGTGACAGAATTTGATTGTTGCTGCTGGGATACCTTTGCATGCAGTGCAGTGTTAGTCTGTTTGATTTCCATGTGCAAGCTGTTAAAGACCAGATAGGGTGAAACTGTGAGAAGAGGCACTTTTTCAAACCTGCCTGTATTCATATGCATAAGACTGAGACTGTAATGTCTCTGTTGATGGTGTTTTCTGATTTTGCTTGTAAGTACTGGAAGTATGATGACACAGCCCCATGGGAGGCGTGGGTCATTGGGTGCAGCTGGAAGAGCCCCGTGGTGGCGAAGGAGTGGCTGCTAGGATGAGACGGCTCCAGGAGACATGGAGGAGGATGGCGAGTGGCTGGGAGATCCTTTCAGACGAGAATAGTGAGCAGTGGGAGATTCTTGCAGGCTGTGCTGCCAACTTTTCAGCCCCTTAAAGAGCCAGAAAAATAATGTGTATTAAACTTGTTTTCCCCCAAGAAAACTTATGAAGTGTCTTAGGTGTAGGAGAAAACTATTTGGTGAGTGACGTAAGCATTAAGATGTTTAAGCTGAAAGTGGTGCAAACTGTGTGGTGCAGACTTTCACTGAAAGGTGCAAATTGTAATTTTTACAAGTGACACGACAATCCTCGTTACAGTGCTGTGGATCTCAGTAGGCAGTCCGCTCACCTTCTTTCTACTGAAGTTGCTGAAGACTTTTCAAGTCTTCCTGGTAAGTAAAATTTTTCATATTTGAACTGTTGTTCCTGTGCTCTACCAAGACAAACCTTTCCTTGAGTCTATCATGACACTTCTTTTGGCTTCTTGAGCCTGGCTTTCACTGGGAGCCTTTGCATACCACGGGAGCCTTTGTACACTGCAGGAGCTGGTGGGGCTCTCTGCTGAGCAGCTGTTTTCCCAGGCATGGTCACCTTCTCCTGGTTATGCAGTTACCATGTCCTTCAGAGGTGAAGCAGTTGATCCCAGGCTTTTAAAAGCACTCTTTCTTAGGTGTGGAACTGACAACTGCACTGGCACGTGTCAGGGAAGGTTAAACCTAACACTGCTGTGAGAGCTGGAAATGTAGCAAAGCATTGGGCAGGAGATACATGCCATTGAGAAGTTCTGGGTCTTGGATGGAAAGACCCGTCACCCCTGGAGTGGTTTGAGAGACTGTTAGTCAGCAGCTCATCTTGGCCAGGATCTGACCAGATTGTCTTTAGGACATGATTTCTCAGGAGGTGTCCTGTGAAGCCTCACTCATGTCAGACAGGAAGGACTTCCGTAGAAAATCCTGTAAAAAATCCTGTAGTAGGGAGAATGAAGCCACCTGTTTTCATATCCTGAGAAGCTGCAGGCAATAGGAGTTGTTTGGTTCCCTGTGCTTCAGGAGTGGTGTGGTGAACCTAGGTGAACATCAACAAGATGAAGCATTTCATGTACGTTACAGCAGTGATATAAATCTAATTTTTTAGCTTTCCACTAGTATGTCATTGTCTTGCAGAAGGTTAATTTTGAGCAGTACTTTCAACTGTTAACGTTTAAATTCCTTATTTAATGCTAAGTAAAAGGTAAGTAAGCAAGGGCTTTTTTCCTGCTGAAGAGTGATGTCAGTTCATATCATCCACAACTACCTGCAGCATGACAGTGTTTTGCTAGAAGTCTTGAGGGAGGGGTGAGCTGTAGTGAAATTGCATAATCATTGGCGATCGCTTAAGTGTTGGATGTGTCACTTAAATGTTGTATGTGAAGATACAGTCTTTCAAAGCATGTTAGAATTTAAAAAACTTTAACCTATTCAGATATTTTTTAAGTGGCATGGCTTAAAAGAGCTAACAATAAAATGCACGGTACCCACTGTGTTAGAAAGAGAAACTGTCTGAGCATAGATGCTTGGTTACCTATGTTTTTTCTACAAAATGACTGTTAGTTTTAGGCTTTCTCAGAGAGGAGTCATGGAAGCTTTGGGGTCAATAAGGAGCAGCTTGTGTTGTGCCTTGAGGTGTTCAGTTGGCTGACCTTCCTGGTGGACTTCTCAGACCATTGCATGCAAACCAGAGTGCAGTTTCTTGGGTGTCACTGAACAGCAAATCTGTTAAAGACGATAAGCGTTTTTGCCAAGCAGAAATACGTCTGCAGCCTTTAAGAACAAGGAAGCTTAAATGAAGCTTGCTTTTTAAAATCTGCTGTAGTAAGTGAGGACCATCAGCAAACAGTCTGACAGGAGACAGGTATTTTAGCAACAGAAATAATGAAAACTGTCATTCGGTCTTTAATTGTGGAAGAGCAGTAGGAAAACAGCTAATAAATGGTTGTTAATCTGGAGTACCAATATTCAGCTTATAGTCTATGTACTCCTGGGTACCATGGATGATTTCTAAGAGATCTGCAAAAGCTACTTAAGAAAAGCAAGCTGATCGTTAGACTTAAATTCTCAATGCAAGTCTGCACATCCTGTAGGAAACTTAAAGATTAGTGTTTTTCAATTTCTAAGAAAAAATTTTCCAGACTTAAGTCTAAATAATAGTTTGCTGGAAAGAAGACTGTATACAGAGACATTCCTCCATTCATAAATAAATAACATTACCTAGCTAAGCTCATATTTCAATACTGGGGCATTGTTTTGCTTTGCTGTTACATACTTTTGCAGTAGTTTAAAGCTAATATTCCAATGAGAGAAAACTGGGGGAAGCATCAAGGGAGAGCGAGAAGGAAACTAATGCTTAGTAAGAATCATTGTTTTGTTTACTGTATTAAATCTGCCCTTACTAAAAAAACCAAACCAAAACAAAAAACACCAAAACAACAAAAAACCCAGCCAACCAACCAAACGAAAACAGCAAACCTTCAGCAAATGAGCGGTGTAACAGTTGAAATTTAAACTTAGGAAATAACTATATCCACAGAGAACTTCGAACTTAAAAGTTTAATTGACTTGAATTAATATGGAATGATGATTTTGGTTTTTTTAAATAGAAGTGGCCCATTTATTTTTACAGGCTGTATAGGGACTTTGGTTTGTTTCTTGCTCTGTTAAGTGTGCTTTGGAAGAGAAGGGTATTTTGCAATGCAGAATGGCACTTGGAGTATAGACAATGACTGTATCTTCTTGAGTCCTGTCTTTGCCTCTTCTTGGACATGCAGCAGGAAAAGAGGACTAGCTTTCTCAAGGTTGTTCTCCTTTTTCTTTGTATATCTTTTGGTGATGTGATACCTGTAGCTGCCAACCTCAGAAGGTTATAAAGGGATACAGGGAAGCAGCTAATAGCTTGAGCACCTCTACAGAATGGTTCACAATTAACATTAATTGTCATTGAATTCTCTGACATATATCTCTAGGCTGGGATTAATTTTTGCACATGGCTGAGCTTAACCCAATTTTTCCACTGTGACATTTGAAATATGAAAGCTCTGAGTGGCCTGGGGTTGGGATCTCTGGTTTGAGGTAAGACGTGGGTGACTGCTGCTGCATGGGGAGGTCAGCTTTGCTGAGGAAGACTTTGCGTTTCACTATTGAGCCCTAAACCTTGAAGGAAACATAAATCCTGTCTTGCCTCTAATGCTTTCATAAAATTTTACAGTTCTTTTCTGTAATACTAAACCCCTCAAATTTAGCACTCAAGGGCTGGAAACTTGCAGTAACTACCTGTCTTATCAAAAATCTTTGAGGCAGAACCTCTGTAGTCTGCAGCTCTCACATCTATCTTTCCCTTTCATACTGTCCTTAATGATTCTGCAAACAAGGTTCTTGAAAGTTAATCATCAAGAGTAATAATGACTCTCTCTGCTACATTTCATTTGGCATAAAAAAAAGCTCATTTTAGGCTTGGCAGGAGTTAAAATCCCAGTAATGCTCATGAGAATGTTCTGCAAGCAAAGCTTCTGTTAATCCCGTTCTTGACATGCTCACACATAATTTGATGTGAAATCTGAAGCACTTATAGTGAAGATCTGCACCTGTGTTTTTGAATGTAGGGAAAGCAGTAATATGGGCACAAACCAATACCCAGCTAAAGGGTATTACTAGCTAAAGGTCAGAATGACCTTTGGATTGTTAATATCAATACAGGGGTTGTATTGAGGCAGGAGCAGATATGATTGATGCTCTACAACCTCATTGAGTGGATGTAGCAACACATGATAAATCACTGCATTTGTGTAAGTTCAGTCAGAGTAGTTTTTTCAAACTCCAGAGTTAGTCATAGCTAACTGAGTTGTTGCTAACCAAATTCTGCAGTGAAATGCCTATGTTTGTGCAGAACAAAACTTGTTAAACTTTCTTGTAGCTGCTGGTATGTATAATTTCTTTGTATATCTTAGAAGTGTGCAGACCCCTGGCTGTACACAGTTTAAAAAATAGCAAAGGTTAGTGAATGACAATATAATAATCCAATGATGATTAGTAAAATCCATGCCCGTGCTACTTGTGAAAAGCACTAACAGCTTTTTTCAAAAGTATGGTTGTGTTGCTTTTCAGCATTAAAAATGCCAGGGTTGTAGAGGTTTTAGCATGGAAAAAAAGGCAAACTCTTTTCTGAGCTAGCATAACCTTAAACACAGCAAAATCCCAAACATTTAAAAATGCTTGCCACTGAAGCTGTTTGCATTAGGTATTTTTGTTATGGTGAAATTATGATTTCTTAAATTTTCATGCTATTTTACTGCATTTCCATGGTGCTTGCCAAGAAAACAAGCTATTGGAGATTACGCCTGTCAAGATCTTGAGTATTTAAAATGACCTTTGCAATGTGGTGTGAATTCTGGATTTTGACCCTAAACCTGGTATATCCTGATACGCATGGGGTTGGCTGGGACATGCAGTTGTCCCATGGTGCGTGCTCTTTGCCAGTCCTTCAGAGGCAGCTGAATATCTTGAATATGTGAGTAAATGTAAGGGTAACACCCTTGTGGCCAGGGTTTAGCTGATGAGAAGGAACTGTAGTTTGTTACTCACCACTGGCAGAATAAAGTAAATTGTTTTCATAATGATGCTGCAGCAGGAAAAGAGCAATGTTTACCATTGGGGACGTAGCCCTACCCTGGGGTAGTTCTGACTTTTGTCTTTTCAAGATCTCTTCCAGCAAGCAGTCCTGCAGAAAAGTCAGTCACCTGGTGGGTGCTGTGCAGCATCAGAGGGGAGAAATGCATCATGTCCATCATGGGCCGAATCCTGGACAGCCCTCACTCAGTCCTTCAGGGTTTACTTTTTCAGGCCAGGATCCTCAACTCTTCCTTGCTTTTTCTTATTTTGGTTCTGAAGTGAGGCTGTGAGGATGGAGAGTGAGTGTAGCGCTTACTGGGCTTCCCACTCCATTTTTTTCCCCAAGGAAGGCTCAGACTTCATGTCTCCAAAGGTGTTGCACATACATTGCATCCTGACACAAGCTAGCACTGCTACTGAAAGAGGGTTTGTGGCTGGGGGGCGGG